>NC_085041.1:2566518-2661518 GCF_963692335.1 Osmerus eperlanus
GAGGGAGGGAGGGAAGGAGGGAGGGAGGGAGGGAAGGAGGGAGGGAGGGAGGGAGGGAGGGAAGGAGAGGGAGGCAGGGAGCTTCTGTCAGTGGTGAAGAAAAGCTTTCACTGGGTCCCTGAGCACATATGCACTAGACACAGATTCACTGTGGAGTGATTGAGTCAGCCCCACGCGCGCGCACACACACACGCGCACACACACACACACACACACACACACACACACACACACACACACACACACACACACACACACAGACAGACAGAGCCAGGTTGTCTCTGCGGCTCCATGAATAAATGCATTTCATTGGTGAGAAGGGCACTGGCAGTTCCTCCTCTCAGACAGACAGTCTGACAGAAGCAGGTGAAGCCCACTGAGGGGTCATCTGATGAACTCACCCCGTCGTGAACCAGCGCTTTCCATGTGTGCTCCAGTTTCTTTATAAGGCTGTGGGCCAAAAACAGAAGCAAGAGTGAAACAACGCAAAAAAAAAAAGATTCAGTTAGAGCCAAACATAAACACAAGCATAACCCAATCAACCCCCCCCCCCGGCTCTGTTTAGCTCCCACTCGCTTCCCCAAACAGCGACTAAACTTATCAAAACAAACATTGGCTAAACAAACACACACGCATACAGCCCACGGCAACAAAGACAGATTCCTGGAGTGTGTGTTTAGCCAGATACATGGTTCCAACCCAGAGAGGGGTCGTCGGCAGTCCAGCGTGGCGTATTTGTAACCCAGAGAGTCTGGAGTGATTACCGATATGACTGCAGGATGTCGATCAGACCGATGTACAGGAGCAAGCGCTCGCCTTTCAGATTGACTGCTGGGATACCTCCCATCCTGCAGGGGGCACACACACAGGATAGATGTATGCGTAAATTTAGCGATTTCTAGTTCCAGGATTTCAGCCAAGCATCCGCGGCAAAAGAATATATATATATATATATAGATAGTTGAGAGAAGATTCAAATATGACTATCCCATCCAATCTCACACACACACACAGCGCTGTACTCACGTGTCGTCAGTGTCGATGGACTCCCCGTAGGCGGCGCCCCCCTGGATGGACTCCATGGCGGTGGAGTAGAGGGCCTTCTGGGCCACGGGCCTCTTCTCGTCGCTGCTGCCCTGCGAGCCCTCCAGCTGCTGCTCCCGCTCCGCCTGGTCCAGGTTGTGCACCCCCAGGAGCAGGCTGTAGTCCATGATCTTGAAGCTCTCCAGCACCTGGACACACACACACAGACACACAGACACACACACAGACACACAGACACACAGACACACACACACACAGACACACACACACACACAGACACACACACACAGACACACAGACACACACAGACGCACGGGAAGAAATGCTGACCTTTGAGCGACTTTCATTTCTGGACGTACGATTTCTAAATCTCCATCCACCTTCAGGATGTCTTTTTCCTCTTGACTCATTAATCCCTCCCTCCCTCCCCTCCCTCCCCTCCCTCCCTTTCCCTCCCTCCCTCCCTCCCTCCCTCTCCCTCCCTCCCTTCTCCCCCACCCACCCACCCTCCCTCCCCCTCCCTCCCTCCATTCCCCCCCTCCCCTCCCCTCTCCCTCCCCCCTCACCAGACAGTCTCTCTGCAGGGTCTTGACCAGGGCGCTGTGGGTGTCCTGGTCCAGGAGCAGACCCTCAGGCATGTCCTGCATGAAGTCCAGGTCCTTGAAGGTGGGCCGGGCCTTCTCACGCTCCTTCTTGGAGGCGCGGCGCTTGTAGGTGGAGCCCTTCAGGTCGTACTTGAGGTGCATGCGGACCACCCTGGGGAGGACGTTGTTCATCACCACCATCCGGATGTTCTTCCCTCCAGACTGGACGCAGTACAGGCCGAAGAACTTGGGAAGCAGGGTGCGAGGGTTCTGGTTCAAGTTCTGGGAGGGAGAGAGAGAGGCAGGGAGTGAGAGAGAGAGGGAGTGAGAGAGAGAGGCAGGGAGTGAGAGAGAGAGGGAGTGAGAGAGAGAGGGAGTGAGAGAGAGAGGGAGTGAGAGAGAGAGGCAGGGAGTGAGAGAGAGAGGGAGTGAGAGAGAGAGGCAGGGAGTGAGAGAGAGGCAGGGAGTGAGAAAGAGAGAGGCAGGGAGTGAGAAAGAGAGAGGCAGGGAGTGAGAGAGACATTAGAAAGAGAGGCAGGAGGCAGATATCTACACTCACAAGTTGCCCTCAAGTCTAATTGAATCTAGTCAAATAAGCTGCTTATCAACAATCTGTTCTCTCCTAAATAATTAAGCAGTCCACACAGGCACAGTAGTTAAGACAACACACACACACAGTCCCCAACAGTGACCATGGCTACCTGAAACCCATTGGTGTAATGAGAGACGACCCGGCTCCTGATCCAATCAGAAACAGCCAGGCACATTTCAGAGCCAATCACAGAGATGTGAGATGTTGGAGCCAGGGGCCTTGGGCCCGAGGCCAGGAGTAATGACCTTCAGAGGACAGACTAGGGATGGAGAGAGAGGGGTGGAGAGAGAGAGGTGGAGAGAGAGTGGTGGAGAGAGAGAGTGGTGGAGAGAGAGAGTGGTGGAGTGAGAGTGGTGGAGAGAGAGAGAGGAGATAGATGGAGGGAGACTGTTCCCCCCACAGCTCCCAGTCACACATGACCCCCAGAGTACAGAGACACAGCAGCAACACATCAACAGCAGAGACACATGTGTGAGAGGGAGAGAGAGAGAGTGAGAGAGAGAGGGAGGGAAAGAGGGAGAGAGGGAGAGAGAGAGAGAGGGAGAGAGGGAGAGAGAGAGAGAGGGAGAGAGAAAGGGAGAGAGAATGTAGAGAGAAAGAGGGAGAGGAGAGAGAAATACGACTGTGAGAGAACAGGGTACAATAAAAGCCGTGGGTAAAGAGAGCGTGACGGAGAACGGTGTGAGCGATGGAAAACCGGAGGGTGTGATTGTGTGGACGGAGGTATGGAAACCTGTGAAAAGGGCAGGCAGTGGAAACTGCAGCCAGAGGTGACAGGGAGGTGTTACATCACTGTGTTTTATATGCAGCTTCACTGACTTCCAGCCTGCCTCTGTGTCTGATCCAGCCCGTCTGCCCTGAGCTGATATACATGTTTGTTTGCGTGCCTGCCTGTGTCGTGCGCCTGAATCCCTCCAGCTTCATTAGCCCACACAGAGACAGCCATTCGTGTCAGGAAACTGCTGCGCCGTGGAGCCGCAATGGAGGAAAGGTCAGAGTGAACGCGCGGCCCCCCGAGTACAGGAGGTAAACACATTCCTGCTGGGTCTCGTAGCTCCACAACCTGCTGCTACACGGACACACACCTGCCACGCTAAGCAGGGTAGGACGGCCTATCCCAGCCTAGAACAACAGGCTAGGCCAGCCTCAATAGGACGAGTGTGAATGACTGAAGCGTTGCGAGGGAGGTGTGTCTGAGTGACAAAAGCTCACCATGTAGTATCCAGGCAACAGCTTCTGAAGAAACTCCGCCTCCTTGTGCATGACGGTCTTGATGATGAACTCATCGTCCTTCGTCAGGTAGAACACCGAGCCACTGGCCCCGGGATTGGACAGCTCGATCAGGGCCTCGTTACATAGGGAATACTAGAGAAAACACACACACATACACACAGGTTAATTGTTTTCAAAGAGATGTGCCAGTTTACAAATAGCATAACCACTAATCCCTCAACCTTACTGGGTGTTCCCTGAGGTGTTCTACGTGGTCTCTCTCTCTCTCCCCCCTCTCTCTCAATCAATCAATACCGGCGCTGGCCTAACACCACTCCGGAGCAGCATGGAAGAGATGCATTATGATCATGGTGGCCGGATAGGGCCGGGCCAGAATAGAAACAACAGCCTGTTGACACACACACACACACACACTGCGGACGACAGGATGAAGCATCGCCCCATCACACAGCACGGGGAGAGGAGGGTGAGGAGGAGGGGAGTGAGGGAGAAACAGGGGGAGTGGAGGGAGAAAGAAATAGATAGAAATAAAGTGAGAGACAGAGAGATGGAGGGAGGGAAAGAAAGATATACATAGAAAAGTAAAGTGGGGGAAAAAAATGGAGAGAGAACCATTAGCCTCAGGATCCCCATGATGAATCACTGAGGAAGGAACGCTCCACGCACACCCAGGGAACGCTAAACACACACACCCAGGGAAAGCTAAACACACACACACACTCACACTCAGGGAAAGCTAAACACACACACACACACACACACTCAGGGAAAGCTAAACACACACACACACTCACACTCAGGGAAAGCTAAACACACACACACACACCCAGGGAAAGCTAAACACACACACCCAGGGAAAGCTAAACACACACACACACACTCAGGGAAAGCTAAACACACACACACACACACACTCAGGGAAAGCTACACACACACACACACACACACACACACACACACACACACACTCAGGGCAAGCTACACACACACACACACACTCAGGGCAAGCTACACACACACACACACACAGGGCAACCTACAAACACACTACAGCCTCTACATTAACACACACACACACATTACACCTTGTACACTCCAGAGCTTAAAATAAGGCCTGTAATATGCATTAGTCTGCTGCTTCAGGGGTTGCTATGGCAGCTAATCTGAGGTAGAGCTCATCGCTCCTATCTGCAGGCTGGGTCTGGACCCAAACACTGTCTGGCCTTGTAATCCAGACAGGGGGGCCAGGTCAACCCTGGAGAGCAGGCCGGCTCTCTACTAGTCTGGGCTGAAGACCTGAAGAGACAACAGGGCCTCTCCCAGACCAGACCAATCAATCAAGGAGCAGAAGCCTAACTCTGGCGGTTAGTATCCCGGCTAACGGACATCATGAATCGGTAATGAGATGTCTGCTTGTGTGTAGTTATGCTGAGTTGTGGATAAATCTGGCTAAGGGACAGAATCACCTAGAGGGAAAGACACAGACACACACACACACACACACAAGGCCAAGTACAGACAGAATGTGACAGAGGCCAGGCAGGGTCCCACTGTGTACATCACACACGTGTTATACCAGAGTCAGTCATGCATGGTCACACACACAGTGACAGCATTATTATGTCATTGGGGAACAAAAAAATAATAAATATTCATACAAATGGAACCGTAGTTTGAGAGTTTGTGTGTGTGTGTGAGAGTGTGTGTGTGAGTGCGAAGCTGTGAGTCATGTAGCCCCCCAATGCTGGCAGGCTGATAGGGAGTGACAGGTTCTCTCTAACCTCCTCCCCGCCCCCTCCCTCTAACTCCCCCTCCCTCCTGACCCCTCCCTTCTGCCACCTCCCCTCCTGCCCCCTGCCCCCTGCCTCCTGCCCCCTGCCCCCTGCCTCTACTCCTAACCAGGCCTCGCGACTAACTTTTTTCTGAAAAATGTTTTGGAAAAAAGTTTCTAAAGGTTGAAAACAAGTTCTTGATTTTTGTTTTTACAAAAACTCTCTCTCAGGGTAGCACAGTGTACATAAGTCACATGACATGGGAGGTAGTTATGAAGCAACTCCTCTTACAAGGTAGTCGTCGGGTCGGATCCCAAACAGCTCTCTGAAGTAGCGGAAGGCGACGGGGGCGTACGTCTTGAAACGGAAGTCAGGGAAGTGGTGTGCTGGGGTCAGGTTACTGCCTTCACTGCAGGGAGCACACACACACACACACACACACACACACACGGGAAGGTCAATACTGTTAAAGCTGTCCGTCCGACGATGTCACAGGTGTGTTGTGATGGCCCACCTGGGGAAGAAGATACTCTCCACCACGTAGAAGTCCTGCATGAGCACGTCCCTCTCAGGCTTGGAGCTCAGGTTCCCCACCGTGTAGCCGATGCCCAGCTGGATGGCACCTTTCAGGGCAGAGGAGGTGGTCTGGAGGGGGTGGTGGTGGGAGTTAGAAAGTGACATTTGACTGCTACAAACAAACCTAAATCTTCAGTATCACATGAGACCAAGACCACTCTTCTCTCCCTAGTGTGGTCAGTGAGAAGGAGCAGAGCCGAGCCCCAGGAAGGGCTGCTGGAGGCTTGGAGGTGGGATACCCACCTTACATTTACATTTAGTCATTTAGCAGACGCTCTTATCCAGAGCGACTTACAGTAAGTACAGGGACATTCCCCCGAGGCAAGTAGGGTGAAGTGCCTTGCCCAACGACACAACGTCAGTTGGCATGACCGGGAATCGAACTAGCAACCTTCGGATTACTAGCCCGATTCCCTGACCGCTCAGCCACCTGACTCCCTATACCTTCTTGTAGGTGGTCTCCCCCGACGCGTCCACTCCTCTGTGGCCGATCTTCTTCCCCTGGCCGGGCAGGCCGGAGGAAGAGGGCATCTGCAGGGCCGAGGGAGAGGGAGGAGAGAAGAGAGAGAGGGACAAGAGAAAGGGGAGGTTGGTTAAAGCCAGGCACAGCTGATAGCCAGCTGTGGTGAGGGCTAGCCAACACCGCCGTTGTTTGTTTGTTTTGTTTGTTTGTTGTCAGCAGGCCGTGTAAAACAAGTTCAAAGGGAAGCGCTCGTTTCATGCCTGCTTTGATTGAGGCCTCTCATTCCCTGTCAGATATGGGGCTCATCCAACAGGTGCTGTTTTACACCGTGAGCAACATTAACAAGCGTGGTTCGGGGTAGAAGGAAAAGGAGGGGTGGAGGGATTTACCTCTGTGATGAAGGCCTTTCTAGCAGCAGCATCTGAGAGAGAGAGAGAGAGAGAGAGAGAGAGAGAGAGAGTCAGTCCTGTGAGCTCCGGAACATTGTTTTGCCAGCAGCAGAGCAGAATCCCAGAGGCCGCCGTACAGAACAGCACATCAGCACGGTGTTATGCAACAGCAGGACCAGAGGGTTTCAAGGCAGCTGGCCAGCAGAATCAGCACTCCCTCCCCACATGTGGCGCTGGCCTCTCTACTCCAGCACAGCAACACCCCATCCAGTCATGTGATCACCCCACGGCCCAAGTCTCCCCATGTACACGAGGACGGAGAGAGAGCCGTGTTACGACACACCGCATCATCCTCCTCCTTTCACCGGGTCATGTGACCTCCAGTCTGGCGAACAGACGCACCCAGCGCAGGAAGCAAGGGGCCCTCATTCAGCCCTGCTGGGCTCGGCGCTGCCTGAAATAGAATCATAATTGTGGCCACTTACTCCACTCTTGTGTAGTGATGAAGAGATGAGGGGGTGGAGGGTGTGAGAGCGTAAGAGAGAGGGAGAGACGCGGAGGGAGACAGAGAGAGACAGAGAGATGTGGAGAGAGAGAGAGAGACAGAGAGAGGGAAAGACACAGAGACAGAGAGATGTGGAGAGAGAGAGAGACGCGGAGGGAGAGAGAGACAGAGACAGAGAGAGACAGAGATGTGGAGAGAGAGAGAGCAAGAGAGAGATAGTGGGAAAGAGAGACCCAATGAAAGAGAGAGCGAGACAGAGAGAGAGAGCACAACAGAATGGGGTTATTGATCCACTCCAGAAGCCTGATTTGATGTGTCTGGAGTAAACCGAGACATCTCCTACTACGGCTCAATCAATACAAGTTACAAAGGCATGTCAAGACTAGGTGTACATATGTAGTGACTTTAATTAAATGAAACGCTCTGTCTCTCTACTCCTTGACAAGCCTGGATTTGATGACATAAAGATGTGGGAGGTTTGTAGTGTTTCTCTGTAGAGTTACAGCATGCTTGTGTCAGCTTGGGTCGTCTGCCTGCCTGCCTCTCTCTCCCCCTCCAGCCTCTCTATCTGCCTCTCCCTCCAGCCTCTCTATCTGCCTCACATCCTCACCCTCTCGTGGCACCATGTGACTGAGCCGGAGAAAAACCGTTTGCCACCCCGACTCCAGCTTTCACCTTGATCTCTCCCTCCTTCCTTCTCATCCCTTCCTCTCTCTCCATCCTCCCTCCCTCTGTCCTTTCCCGTCACACACAAACTCACTGAGGGGATGAGAGAGTCCAAACGTGCCAATGCAATCCCCGGCACTGCAGGCTAGATAATACTGAAGCGCCCACCAGCAGGCCAGCCGGCCAGCCAGCCGGCCAGCCGGCCAGCCAGCCAGCCAGCCAGCCAGCCAGCTTCCTGGCTCAGGGAGCATGTTGACAGTGCAGATGAAGATTCCGGCTGGTACTGCTTCCTGCTTCGCTCACAAGCTGGTGTTTCCATGTGTCTGACTGCAAACGTTTCCCTTACACAGCCCTGTGTGTGTGTGCATGAGTCTGTGTGTGTGCGTGAGTGTGTGTGTGTGTGTGTGTGCAGTGTTTCTACTTTCCTTTAGCATTGTTCATCAGCCCGGCAGTATAAAGGTCTGAACTGTCGTGACTGTGCTGCACGCTCCAAATCGTCTCCCTCCTCTCATCCTTTCACGTGTGGGCATTACAAGGTTTTCTTTGAGAGCACGGATCCAGACTTGCGTCACAGTTGCATTCAATAACGTATTGAAACCCAAGGCAGATGGAACCTGTCAATCACAGCCCTGCTGCTCCTGATTGGCTGGGGTCGTTTATCACAGCCAATAACATCACACCGGGGTGCACTATATCAACAAGCCTGTAATAAAAGCGGCTAATGGCTATTACCCAGATGCTTTTATCCAAAGAATCGGTTTGGATTGCAGTACACCGCACAGGACTGCATTAAACTCATCATCATAAATACTGGCCACCTGTACAGGCCAGCCTGGGATACCTGGTATTTGTAGTTTTATTGCTTCAGACTGAGATTCTTAGCACAGGACTCCTCCGTAAACAGAGACATTATCCATCTCCCCCCCTCTCTGTCCATCTGTCCTACTCCTGTACCGACGGGTCTGTTGACAATATCTGAATGGATCTGGCTGAACAATGACCTGATGGTATGATAGTGCCAGTATTGTGTTCCCTTGTCAGGAACAGCTGTTCTGCTCTGACCCAGGCAGCCTGCTCCACGCTAACACTGTGGTTGTTTTCTACTGAACTCTGCTTTACTCTACTAAAGTGATGTGGTTGTACTCTACTGAACTCTACTGTGGTGCTGCTGAGTAGCTGTTCTCTTCTTCAGGTCGTCCATCTTCCATGCAAACATCATACAGTACAAACACATACACACACACACACACACAGCCTCGCTCTCCTCATTCCCTCGTTTCCATGGCATCACGATTGAGGTCAACTAGCTTTTTTCTGCAGTTCTGCACGTGCGCACGGAATCAACAGACACATGCTGCCTGCCACGCTCTCTCCCTCCCTCTCTTTATCTCTCACTCCCTCTCTCTTTATCTCTCACTCCCTCTCTCTTTATCTCTCACTCCCTCTCTCTTTATCTCTCCCTCCCTCTCTTTATCTCTCACTCCCTCTCTCTTTATCTCTCCCTCCCTCTCTTTATCTCTCACTCCCTCTCTCTTTATCTCTCACTCCCTCTCTCTTTATCTCTCACTCTCTCTCTCTTTATCTCTCACTCCCTCTCTCTTTATCTCTCACTCCCTCTCTCTTTATCTCTCACTCTCTCTCTCTCTTTATCTCTCACTCCCTCTCTTTATCTCTCACTCCCTCTCTTTATCTCTCACTCCCTCTCTCTTTATCTCTCACTCTCTCTCTCTTTATCTCTCACTCCCTCTCTCTTTATCTCTCACTCTCTCTCTGTCACTCTTTTTCTATTTCTCTCCTTTTTCTCTCTCTCTCTTTCACTTGGCAGTAAATAGATCGTCACATAAGCAACCAGCAACAATAAATGGCGGTTTACAAATCAGACAAAACAAAATAACAACAACAGTCCCCTCCGGTTTGAAAATGAAATCAGTCGTGGAGTAAAACAACAAAAATTGCCAATTTCACGGTACACCATGGGGCTGGCAGTGGAGAGACTGGGCCACCAACCCACCACACATCATGGACAAAATATCAATCAGGTTTTATTATACTTCCATTAACAACAATGCAGGCTAGCCTCCTGTTTCACACTATGGGGCGGCCTGACTCGGCCCTCTGACAGGAGGGAACATCATAGAAAACAGGCGCCGGATTCAACAACAGCAGCTCTCATGCAGAAAGATGTGGACTGGGTTACCGTTAGCAGACTAAAAATAGCTAAGCCTTAACCGCGGCTTAATGAATGGGAATGACATACTAATGCTAACATGAGCTTTTACTGTCAGAGGTAATTACATTTCACATTATTGTGAATTACAATTTAGATTTTTCAGTTTTATTTTGCCCAATTAGAACTACTTGCCCCCTGGCCTGCTTCCAATTAGGCAGAAATAGATGGACCAGCAGTAAAGACGTACTTGAGACGGAACAGTTCAGGATCCATACCTAGGGTGGGTGTAAGGCAGAGTTTCTGGGTACATGTACAGCTTGTGTCTCTGTAAGGTCAAGAGGTCATGCAGCGAGGCCCCCTCTGAGCAGAATATAGCATGCAGTCCAGACAGTGGGGAGACAGTGAGGAAAATCATGTACAAATAAGGCTTATGTGATTAACGACCACTTCACCTGCTGAACGTTCTAGGGTGTCAATACATTGACCACTGAAGACCCGTTAAGGAAGCAATTCTGTGCATTCTATATCTGTACTGTCCAACTCATGTATTTAAGCACGACTAAGAGACAGAGTTCTCACTCATGCCATCAGCTCGTCTTTAACTGATTGGTTTATTAGTCGAGCGGCCCGGATCAAACAAAGTCAACTCCTTTCCTTTGTCGTGACTCCTTCCGGCCTGCCTTCTCCAGAATTTACATCTTATCAGTGGGTGTGACTGGAGTAACAGGCTATTGGGTACCAGGTACAGGAGACACAGGAAGGGCCAGCATGTAGGCCGGGGGGACATGGCTACCCATAATGCACCTGGATCGTGCTTACTCATAATGCACCTGGGCGGTCTGCCTATGAACTGACTGACGACGAGCCTAGGTTGTGCATCTGCCTGCCAAGCACAGGCAGACAAATTTGCTCAGTTTTTCCAGCTCTGCCACCAACTGCCAGTTCCTCTCCTCTGCTCACCCGGGACCAGAGACTGAACTTCACTGATGCTAAGCTGTTAAAAGGCGGTTTAACGTGTTCCTCTCAATAACAGGACGTGGCAGAATGATAGCTTTACTCACAGACACACACACACACAAAATCTGACACGTAGGTCTAAGGTGCAGCAAGAGAAGATGCCTGTACATTGCAACACATTAACCACCACAGCTTCATTCTGGCTGTAAATAACAACTATTCCTACACAGAGAGGCTGGCTTCTAGTCTAGCCTGGTCTTGTCAACATGAGCATAGCTGTCTGTGTTGTCAACAACAGTGCATACCAGTCAATTCCAGTGTGTGTGTGTGTGCGCCTGGAGGAAAGCTTTTCACGATCCTCCAGTAGTTGAGTTAGATCTAACTCCATTTTGTTCCGTAGCAGACTTCCTGAAAAGCTTCCGTTAGCTCAGCTGGCAGTACCATCCCACTGAGACGTGTGTGCGCGCTGGAGTGTGTGTGTGTGTGTGTACGCGAGAGTGTGTACTGTAAGCAGTTGTGCATTTAAGCAGTGCAGTGACTTTATGTAGCCATTCCCCTGCGTGCACATAGTTCCGATTTTGTGAACTGTAGACCCAAACAATGCGGGAGCAGTTCAGATGATCCTGTGTCTGTGTTGCTGTGTCTGTAAGCATTACTGACCTGAGCACACACAGGTAACCTGAATGAGTCATCTTCATCTCCAGGAAATCTGTTTTTCCTCAGGTAGATTAGATCACGCTGTCCGAGGGTCTGTTAAATATTAATTATGATCGTCTAGAGAACACAGAATGCCAGCCGGTCGACTAGCCTAGCAGACAGCCAGCGAACCAGACAGACAGACAGACAGACAGCACAACAGACACATTTGCCCAGTCATGAGATGAGTAGTAGTACTCTAGCTAGCATAATCCCAATCTAGCCTGCCTGGGATTAAGGGCAGGGCGATGAACTCTTGTCAGGACAGGTGGAGGTTTGTTCAAATGATGTGTTCATAATGAGGTCTGCCACTGCTAGCTCAGGCTATGTTGTTGCAACACTGGGCCTGCTTTAGGATCAACGATGATTTCACTGTCAACTGGCTGAAAGAACCAGGTTTAGACCTAATACTGCTCAAAAGATATGCTGTGTTCACACCAAACGCAAAGCGAATTATTCGCGCGAATGAAGCGAGATTGCACTTCGTGTTCATTTGTGTTTATTCGCGCGAATCGCTAGGAGCCAAGCCACACGTTTTTTATTCTTCGTCAACCATGTCCGAAATGAATAGAGCTACTGTAAACGAATACGAAGTAGTGTCGTATAGCAGAGGGTGCCCACAAACAGATACTATACTCTTGCCCTCCGTTTCTCCTAAAACGTCAGTGATATCTCAACATTGATTGATTTCGCTTGAGTTGAAAATGGTCTACTCAAGTGAAAGACGCGATAGCGCGCATTCACTTTACATGTCATCTCGCCGCGCGAAAAATTCGCTTTGCATTCGGTGTGAACACAGCATAACAGCCTTGCAAATGGAAGGTAAACTAACTGGAACAGGCTTGAAGGTTGCAACAGATTCACAAGAACTCAGACAACAGACACAAATCCACACACACACGCACAATTGACGCAGGCTCATCACCGCAGGTTTCAGTAATGCCGTTGTGACATTGTGATGAATCTCTGGCCCACAGTAAAGAACGGAGGGACAGCCATGGACAATGTGCCATAACTGAGATGGCCCAATATTTGACTCTGTCACAACACAGAGACACTGAGCACAATCCCACACAGCAGGGAAATCCAACACCGTTTTGGAAATGTAACCACAGCATGCCTATTTCTATTGACAAAAGGTGAGCACTAGGGCATCAAATCTAATTTGTCGGTTACTAATGTTTACAAGCTTGGATAACAAGCCAGGCTCTAGGTGTGTAACAATAGTTCCAACATGCTTTTTATACACCTCTGGGTCCTCTAAAAGCCTCCCTGAAAAGGAGGCCTCATAAACAGTATACTTGTGTGTGTGTGTGTGTGTGTGTGAGAGAGCATCCTCTTGTCCCCCATACCCCAGGCAGAGCTAAAAACAGCACAGCTCTACAGGCCCAGTGTAGACAATAGGGGAGGATGGGCAAAGGGTTACACACACATCCAAACTCAGTGTTTTTTCATCTCAGGGGCTTCAGATTAAGATAGGGCGGTCGTCCTTCACTGATCCTTAAAGACTGGAGTGGAGGGGGGGGGACAGGGGGGACAAAGAGAGAGAGGGAGGGGGGGACAGAGAGAGAGAGGGTAGAGAGAAAGAAAGGACAGAGAGAAAGCAATAAAGCGGGAGTTGGAGAAGGAGAGAGACAGAGAGGAGGTCATTTTAAGGGAATGACATGCCACAACAGCCTCATATCAATAATCCTAAAGTGTGTCTGTCATTCAGGGCCAGTTTCAGCACCCGATAGTGACATCAGTGAGATGAAGCAGGCCAGCCAGGCTGTTCGTTGAATGAATTTGCTCGCAGCTCAACACTATCAAAGATGCATAAGCCCTCCAGCATTTCTCTCTACTTAGCTAGCAACGCCTGCCTGCGCTCAGGCAGGCAGGGAAACAGAGCGTGGAGGCTGTTGCACGGAGCGTGACAAATAATTGATTGGTTTAAACTTTCCCATCGGTCTCCTCACGTAGCTCGCTGGAGCAGGTGAACAGCGTTGCCTCCAGAGCCTCACTTTAGGGACACCAACCGAGGGGTTAAAGATCGTTCTCCATCTCTACACCCGGGGAACAGAGGCGAGGCGGGAGTCATTTCATGCTCCTGCTCGATTTTTAAACGGTTTGGTTTGTTATCAACGTCAGAGATGTCGTTATGCCACTGCATACTTATGAATAATTTTGACTGATATTTTTTTACAAATAGAATAGAAGTATGCAGTGGCATAACGACATCTCTGAGGTTGATAACAAACCAAACCGTTTAAAAATCGGTTGAAAATTGAGCAAGTTATGGTCATTTAAAAAGTACATGTAGCACCAACACAATGTTATGGGTGAGCGAGTTGACTGTAGCAAGATGGCCGCCATGTGCGGACGTTCGACTCCGTTGTCCGGCAACGCGGACGAGACATCTACCCTTTATATATATCTATGGTTAAGACTGCTGGTCCGATGATGCAGCACGCAGGCCATTGTGAATGCGTCAGCAGATCTGACAGCTCGAGCCTGCAGCACAGAGGGGACAGAGAGATAAGGAGAGAACGAGCGACTGAGCTTGGGGAATCACTCACAGGGGAGAGAGAGGAAAATAAAATATTGACACTCAGGTAGGGCAAGACAGCAGAGAGAAGAAGAGAGGGTTTAGATTAATTCCGGGAGGCTGACATTGGCCTGTTCATTGATCTCAAAGGGAGAAATGATAGTGTCAATGAGTGTGACTCCCGGATGAGACAGACAGACTAGGGAGACGGCTCTTTAATGAGACATGGTGACTCCCACATCATTCTCTGTCCAACGGGGATGGGAAAATGATTTGTTTCCAAACCAATGACCTAACACTAAACAATACGGTCGAACGCAACTGACCCTGGCATTTGCATTGAACTGTTATCTACATACAAGCACAGAAGTTGGATGTATAACAGACACTTATTCCTCTAGGGCCTGGGGGCCTCCATCAATGAGAAATGGTAGCCTAGTAACTGTGGCTAGCTAGCTAAATCAAGACTATCTAGCCAGATTTTAGACAGTTTATATCATGACTTTAATATAACTAACCATTGGCCTACTGTTGTCCCCCAGGATAGACCTGTGGTAGTTTTCGCCTAAATCAGATGGTCTCTGGGGCTTGAAGCTGCTAGCCTAGCCTACCAAGTTACTAGCCTAGCCTACCAAGCTGCTAGCCTAGCCTACCAAGCTGCTAGCCTAGCCTACCAAGCCACTCCACCCTTACTTATTACAGCTTGAACTCGCGCAGCACCAGAGGAGGAAGCAGCCACCGCAACGACACAGGCTTTGCAGGTGATGGCTCAGTATGAGTGGGTTTCGCACGCTGCTAAATATAGACACCCGTGATCGGAGGCGGAGGAGCACAGTGCATGCCCCGTGTCAAGTAAAAGTTCGATGAATACGGAGAGAAACCTTGACAGAATGCACCCCTCGCCCCACCCACCAACACACGCAACATTCTACAATTATTTTACAAACAAAAATTCGTGTTTAAACAAAGACGTCTCTCTCTCTTTCGTTCAACATTTGACAACAAAAGCTGCCAGTCACACGTGGCCTGTGCATTCAACAATGCACTTTTTCTTATATCCAAGAGACAACAGTGTACAGTGAGGGACAGTCCTCGAATACGCATGAAACAATAAGAATTGTGATGCGGAAAAGTGTTAACGGCACAAAATAACCCTATCCCAAAACGAAAGTGTTGAGTGAGCTGTTTGAACATCCCGAGGGAGATTCCTGATGATAGATGTCAGAGATAGCATGAGAAACTTAGCCTGACAGGTCTTAACAGGTACGACAGTCAGACAGAGAGAATAAGTCCAGTACAACAATCCTGCAGACAGGTGTCACTTCTCTCTTTAACTTCCTCACAGGCTACTCTCCTCCTTGAAAGCCAAGCTGATGTTAACGTCATCTATTCTGTACTGCCTTGTACAAATGATCAACACAGTCATTTTGCCAGCATGTAGCAAAATAACAACTCTCTCTCCGCTCTATAGAGCAAGGTAATATTCATATTGCATGTTATTGTCAAGGTAGAACGAGCAAGCACATACTTATTAAATTTGCATGGTGGGTGCTGACATGCTTGAGGGCTCGTGCTTGGGTGGAGAAAGACAGAGAGAAAGAGAGGGAGAGAAAGAGAGAGTGTCGGTCAAGTTTCTGCTACCGATTCATGGGTTCTCTGTCATCCAGCCTGGCCTCTCCTGTCAAAGAGAGTGCTATTCCCATGATGGACACTATAAACCGTCCCAGCCTTCAAACACCACGGACTGGCTAATATGGCATGACTGGCAGTTGGCTCAACACCAACCAACCCATCCACTTCCCAAACCAAACACATTCGATCAGAAATCAGAAATAAATGTTGATAGGAAGGAAACATAAATATATTTTCGACTGACTAAGAGTGGACTCCACCGATAGCGGTGAGGGAATCGGGCTAGTAATCCGAAGGTTGCCAGTTCGATTCCCGGTCATGCCAACTGACGTTGTGTCCTTGGGCAAGGCACTTCACCCTACTTGCCTCGGGGGAATGTCCCTGTACTTACTGTAAGTCGCTCTGGATAAGAGCGTCTGCTAAATGACTAAATGTAAAATGTAATGTGTACTAATTCAAGTAACTAGGAGTTGATGTAAAAGACGACCGCACGAAAAATACCACATCCTATTTAGAGAAGGCCACCTGTCAATCCTACCTACCAAAACCTCAACCATTAAATTATGAAATGGATGAATGGATATTGATGTTATGCTATATCTAGGCAGAACACCCTGGGTGTGGCAGACATATTTTAAGTTTATTTCCCTTTCGTTTTCTTTCTTTTCTTAATCAACCTCAGTAATCTTCAAACTGAGGTAAATAGCCAGCATTCTGTTGTGTTAGTGTAGTCTTTGAAATAGTAGCCCTACAGCGGTGCACTGGGTGTAGCAGTTACAGATGGATACATTCATTACAGCTACTGTGGACTAAAGAACACACAGTACAGTAGATAGGCAGCAGCAGTTGCAGGCTAGTTAGCCTAGCCGACTGTATGTAATATTGCTTAACATTCCAGCCTTGTTAATGACACCATCTTCAGCACGATGCTAACCTAACTCAAAAGTATATAATCTAAATTAGATAGTCATTGTTAGCACACACAGTAGCATTTTCTAGCTAGCCAGGTTAGCATGCCAGCTACAGTTCCGTCCTTACTTGACAGTCACGAGCTAGCTAGCGCAGAGAATGGATAAACCTGAAATGTGTCATTAATATGGTGCTAGAGTATATCGATCTAGCCTCTTATTTGGAACATTGCATTCGTAAATCAACATTAATATAGATACCCATATCGCCGGCATCCATTCCATAGCTAACTCCAACGACAGTGTCTGTGTCATCAGATGCTGTGGCTCCGGACAACGGACTCCCATCCCTGGCCTCGGACAGCCCAAACGCTCCTTCAGCTCCTTCCATTCAGACTCCCGGAGAAAGGGCGAGCCCTCCGAATGAAAGAACCACAGCAGTGCGTTTGAAAAATGAACGTTTTGTTTAACGGTCTAAGGGTTCAAAGTTATGAAGAGTAAATTGATATGGATATCCGTTACAGTCCTCTCATTCGCGCGTTTGTTATCGGCACGGCAGCAGGACTTCTCCTCACGGCTCAATTCACTAGCTGTGTGAACAGTTACAGCTTTCACGCTTGCCGTTGTTATGCATTCAAGCTCCCTCCGTCTGGTTCAAGAGGTACTGCAGACGGCTGGCGGTTGCAAACTGATTGGATAGCATGTTTTATAATATTTTACTCAGGCAAACAGATTTGTTTTATAAATGTAACATCCATGCTTCTTTCAAATTTACAAATAATTTAAGGTGGCATTGGCCATTGTACTGCCTATTTAAATCGTTTATTATATTACATTACATTGGATATTACCCCTGGCAGTGATAGCAGACAGCCAGGCCTTCAAAGTGTATGAAAGCACAATATCTTATTATAACCTCTTTGCACAATATGACCTGATGTAAGCTTTCCTCAGCCAAAGTCACTGACCAGACATAACATAAGCTAGGGTATCATGTGAGATAGTGTATGTACCTTGAATTATTCAACGATACATTTTTAAACCTATGAAGCCAATTTATGACGTTGGAAACATATTTACTTAACAAATTACCCTGCTTGGTACACAAAGCCCATTTGAAGGGACTCAACAGATATACTGCATGTACTTTTACTCAAACAACCAATAGAGGGCAGTGCAGCCAAGATTTTTCTCAACCTTGCATACAAATTCAGTTTTCGGCACCAGACATTCATGTAGGTTCTTTTGATAGAATCCCTGTAATTTGATATTAGGAAACTTCAATTACCCTGTCATCGCATGCTGTAACAAACACTCTTGCACACAATCCATCCATCTAAAAAGTTAATGTTTATTGAAAGTAAATTCCTTTATAGAACAGATCATACCTCACACTTGGCAAATAGTTTGAAACAGCTCAACAGTACAAGTAGTTTGGATGCGGTTTAGACATAGTTTAGATGCAGTTTTGACATTCTGTGGTGGTGGTGATTGGGGTTGGAGGGGCATTGAGTTCAAGGGGGCTTTCCAGCAAACTGATCTGGTATAGGGTGGGTGTTTTCCCAGGAAGGGTTGCACGCCGTTTTTCATCAGGTCTGTCCTATCCGTCAAACGGGTTTGCAGACAGACCGTCACTGGTCTGGGAAGTGGACCCACCCACACCTCTTTGTCCGCCAGAGAGAGGGAACATTTAGTAATTTAGCAGACGCTCTTATCCAGAGCGACTTATAGTAAGTACAGGGACATTCTCCCGAGGCAAGTAGGGTGAAGTGCCTTGCCCAAGGACACAACGTCATTTGGCATGGCCGGGAATCGAACTGGCAACCTTCAGATTAGTAGCCCGATTCCCTAACCGCTCAGCCACCTGACTCCCAGGGAAGATGAGGGAGGGGAGGCAGAAGTGGAGGATCAGTAGACAATGCATCAGTGACTCAGGAAAAGATTACAGGTAGTTTGGAAGATCTTTCTCCACCACCTGCAATCATAAGAAGAAAGAATTTCTGCACATACATCTCTCAGTCATTCAGTATCTTGAGTCCAATCTGTGGTTCTGGGTTTATTGGAGGCTGTTGCTATCTATGACCTTTATATGAACTTCTCCACCACTTTCACAAGTCCCCCCCCCTATACTCAGCAGTCCTCTCATGTGCCCTAAGCAATTTACGGTAATCATTCCTGTCGGCTTCACTGACTGTGAGGAGATAAGACAGCTTCCAGCAAGTCTCAGAGGGATCAATAGTGCTGCCTTTTAGGAACCAAATGCCAGAACGGCAGAGTGGCTCATCAATCTGTGGCCTAGCTTGCAGTTGGTTACAGTTCAGTAGAGCCTCACCTGGATGTCAGAGAGCCAATCATATTCCTATCAGTGACAGTGTGTGTGTACGGGTCATGCTTACGCTAGGATCACTCATCGGAGAATATCTCTTCACGACCTGCCCCTCTTTGTTGATAAGGAACTACAAAGGCAGAGAGAAGGGTCAGAGAAGAGACCACATACCAGTCATTGCATGATGCTTCATTGATTTACCATACTGAGAAAATTTGAAAATATCAGACTTTATCATGTCCTCTGAGTCTGTGTGGAGGTGAGAACACAAACCTTGGTGAAATTCCACTTGATGGAACTAAAAAAGGAAGAAAATGAAATGAAAGATGATTAGAATCTAGAGGATTTAAAACCCCAAACGACTCCTAAAACTGTTGTTGAACTCTAGTTTTAGCAATCCCACCCAGCTTGCACCGGCTACTCACTTTCCCATGAAGCCTTTTCCGTTCGGCTGATCCTTCAGCCACTTCCACAAGGGGTGGGCGCTGTCCCCGTTCACCTCAATCTTACTGAACATGTCAAACTCAGCGTTGTAGGACTTGGCAAACTCCTTGATCTGAGCCTCTGTCCCCGGTTCCTTCAGTAACAAACAGGAGATATTAGCTGCATGTCAGCTCTGTTACTGGGAGTCAGGTGGCTGAGCGGTTAGAGAATTGGGCTAGTAATCAGAAGGTCGCTGGTTCAATTCCCGCTGGTTCTATTCCCGGCCGTGCCAAATGACGTTGTGTCCTTGGGCAAGGCACTTCACCCTACTTGCCTCGGGGGTCCCTGTATTTACTGTACATGTCCCTGTATTTACTGTAAGTCGCTCTGGATAAGAGCGTCTGCTAAATGACTAAATGTTATTATACAGTATATCAACGTTACGCACGCCTACAGTTTCTCAAGCTAACCTTGAGATTCCGTTACCCTCTTCTCAACGGCGTCTCATTCTCGACTTGAAAGTGAGGCAATTATTATCCAGAGTTTTACAACCAAACAGATAACCAGCCTTCAAAGTCTCTCAAAAATGTGCATTGTCCTAGCATGTAAATCTCTGCGTGTGTACTGTAGGTGAGTCCCTGAGCTCGGTCGCCCGGTGTGGGGATGTCAGAGGGAAAGTTGACCTACCTGACTGGCGAACTGGTTTGAGGGGAAGGCCAGGATACGTAAACCTTTCTCAGCGTACTTAGCGTGCATCTCCGCAAACTGAGAGTAGTTTACTGGGGTTTTACCTCATTTAGAGGCAACGTTTGTGATGATGACGACGTTACCCCTGCACAACCACGAACACACACAAGGTGAAAAAACAAGACACGACTATACAGTATGTTGCAGGTCTGTGGTGAGGCCAATGGCAACATAAAAATAGAAATGTCACAGTCTTTTCATATCTAGCAAACTCACCTGTATTTTTCGAGGGACACCTCATTGCCATCGATATCCTTGGCAGAGAATTCATAGATAGATGTGGCAGTCTGCCAGCTCTCTGTCGGTAAAGACTGAGAGAAAAAGAGAACATATTTAAGGGAATAGGTTACGACTACAAGTAAGGATAGGTTTCCAGGATGACCTAATGTGACTAATATTCAGCATTCTCAGTTGCCCCCGGTTGACAAAAAACTGCTTTCCACACGCAAATGGCTCTTCTTGTTCAAGGCAAATCGCTGAAGGAAAATAACTGTCTGTACGTTCCACATGACAACTCAAAAGCTCCCAGAAACATAACTGCTTCAAGTTAAGGTTTTTCAAAGAACCCAAAATAAGTACAAATAAAATATAAGTAGCCAACACAAACAAATGACAATCTGTGCTGTCAAAGCAGTTTAAGACACATTTGAAGACCCCTCTCTGTCGTTCTTACCATAGTCTGCAGTAGGAGAGAGAGGAGGACAGAGGACCCTAAAAGACCCATAACTGCCTCTTAGGAACGTCCACTAAATACAGTTGGCTGTACCACCCTGCACCTGACACTGAGAGACCGTGAGCTGTGGTGCACCTTTTGTATGACGCACTGCAGATCATTGACAGAGAAGACATTAACTATTTTTCTGCTGACTTCTGGCACACAGAGAAATCTTATCACACAGCTGAGTAGCCAGGGGTAAAGGTAATCTCTTACTCAATCTAGGCAGAACTGATTAGAAGAATTAAGGACTTGTGCTGATGTGGCAGTTGGAACAACTGATGTTACAACACAGTGCAAATGAACGTAAAGGTCCTAAAAAAAACATACTGTGTCTGCAATTGACAACCATAACAAAGTAGCTTCATCAAATCATTCTGATAACCTATCTATTCTGATTTAAAAAAGCAACTAAAATGTAACATCATGACACCAGAACAACACCAGTCCATTCACATGACCCTTAACAAAGGCCAACACAGATATACCCTAATCAGCGTACACCCCTAGAGAACAGTCTGCTGCCAGTCACGATCTCTGTTAGGCCAGGAGATTAAATACACCACCATTAATACTGTAGGTTTGTTTTCCAGTTTAAACTCTGTATCATCAATTGCACATTAAGTAAAACTTGAAAACATTTGGTGAAATTATACATGTATGTGGATATGGTATTTACAAGTAGCAGCATAAATTGACCTTCATTAGATTTACATAGTCGTGCCAAAGTCTTACTAACGAGCTGCATGGGTCTGCTTTAGGAGAGATTATTTCAACATTTCTTGTGAAAGGAATTGCTGTACCCTTTACCACGTATAAACTGTTTTTGTAGAAGGATGAATAAATACCACATTCTTATGAGTTCATGCTGACTCCCACATAGCCTACAGTACCAGAGTATCCTAACAGAGTTCACAGAATGACGAAGCAGTTTCCTTTCTACTGTCAGAATCGCCTGCTGGTACTAATAGATAGAGGTGAACATGCAACAACAGAATTGTATGACTGACAAAACCATGCAGCATAGGGCACATCTGGTCATCAACACAAGGCCATGCCATTTTAGATGGTATTATCACATCGGACACATCCGGCCAGCACACAAAAACAAACTCCAGTCTAGAATGTTCTCTATAAACACATCGGTGATAATTCAAATGATCAGTAGTTAAACTAACTAGAGCTTAAATACGTTTCTGTAAATCGTCCGTATGTCCAAATAATAATAACAGATACAGTGCCTATAGCCAGTATTTTTGATTACCGTGGCCGTTAAAAAATACACTACCATCGCCAGTAGGATTCCACTGCTCGCCAATCCCGCAGCTATCAAAACACAATGAAGTTGCCTCATTTTGTTAAAACGAGGGCAAATATAACGTTTACACCGCCCAATCCACATGAATTGGTTGTGAAACGCAGGAGCAGGGGTCGAAGGGGCGTGTCATGTAGAATAATCTGTTTTCCGTGTTTAAATGCCTTTAGTCACTACTGCTTTCACACACAAAAATGTGTATAGGGATTTTAATATGTATTGGGATTTAGATGTACATCTCAGTGCGTTAGTATAGGCCTTGTTTTTTGTTGTTAATTGTTTTACATTAAAACAAACTAACATCAGACCACGCACTGTAGTTCAGAGGCTCACAGAAACATTTATTTCTATTTCATTCACATTGATCTGAATGGTTGATACATATCTAAATAACAACAATAGCTTTGGTTGGTTTTAATACAAAAAGTAAAAAAAGACACCTGGAAGCAAGCGCTCCTAAGTGACGTCATCAATGTGCGTCGAATAACAATTCAACGTGAGGCTGAGCATCTGAAGTTAGCATCTTGAATCATTCAACCTATTTATTGTCTATAGGTTCTTTGTTAAACATAATATTAAGCTATGGATGACGAAGAGGAAACATATAGGTTATGGAAAATTAGAAAAACTATCATGCAGGTGGGTTATATTACCTATATTTTGTAAACATCCGTTCATAGTATTCTTCATACTATCTCGGTGTCGCTAGCTTATCGATCTTTAGGTCTTATTACATTGAATTAGCTCGCATTAGTTAACTATTATTTTATAAATTGTTGTTACAGTCCAATAGAAGTGATACATCGACTAAGACATTGCTGTAAATGTGACAAGCTAAATGTAGGTAGCTCATCATCGAACATTCGAGAAATCTCCAGCAGGAAGTTATCTTAGACTCTTTCTGTGCGCTTCTTGACAAATCTTTGCCTGTTCAACAGTTGTGTCATGACCGAGGTTACCTGGTGACCCAGGATGAGTTGGACCAGACCTTGGATGAGTTCAAGAGCCAGTTCGGGGACAAGCCGAGTGAGGGTCGCCCTAGACGGACGGATCTCACCGTGCTCGTGGCACACAACGACGACCCCACAGACCAGATGTTTGTTTTCTTTCCCGGTAAGCTGATGAACGATCTCACCAAATGACGCTACTAACAATATCCAAAATAAAGCCGTTATTAAACACTTCCTGACTATGACATTCAGACCCGAACCTGTTCAAGGTGTCACACATTAATAAAATAACCCCCCGTCCCCTCAGAGGAGCCCAAGGTTGGAATCAAGACCATTAAGATGTACTGTCAGAGGATGCAGGAAGAAAACATTACACGTGCCATCATTGTAGTCCAGATGGGAATGACACCATCAGCTAAGCAGGTACGTGAATAATCAAAACACTTGGTCCAAATCTTGTTGACTAACCTACCATAGGGGTTGTCATCATTAAAAGCAATCTGCTGCCGTTGCAGTGCCAAAACAACAAAAGATTTTTTTGCAGCAATAGTGGATCGTGACTTATAAAGGATTAATTCATTTCTGGGTTTATTTCAGTCTCTAGTTGACATGGCCCCCAAATACATCTTGGAACAGTTTCTACAACAGGAGCTCCTTATCAACATCACAGAGCACGAGGTAGGGCTCATAAACACATTCTGATCTTTGTCTCTTCTCGCAAAACGCTGATATAAGCGGTCTGTGTCACAGTCAGTCTTGATGAGTTATTGTAATCTTGTGATTTTTCTTTTCCACAGCTGGTTCCTGAACACATTGTCATGACAAAAGAGGAACTGTCTGAACTTCTGACAAGATAGTATCCTTCCACTCCATTCCTCGCTGATGTCGAACAGTTAATCATACATGTACCATGAACATCTACTGCAATGCCCGGTTCCACATCCAGTCAAATGATTAGTTTACTTCTTAAACCATACTGAGATCTATGATTTTTTTATGTACAGTATCACACAGCATGTACATTTACATTTTATGAAAAGCGACTTCCAAGAGAGAGCTTTACAAAAAGTCAATGATCATAAACAACAAGACCCCAAAACATTGTGGGTAGTCAAAACATGAAGCATACATTGTGAAAAGCATATAAGTGCTAATGGGAGGAACCAGAAGAGCATGTAGTTAAACAAATTACAGTTAAACAACATGAACCTCGAAAGTGCTAGAGTGTACCTGGAGGAAAGCAACAATAATATAATTCACAGCGAGTACAAATAGTTAAATCCGCTACAACTAACCAACAAGTGTCATTGTGATCCCGGGGAAATAAACGTAACATCTGATCCAACAAATCGTTCCTAAGTACCGTTGTACTCCCATGTAGGTTGATGAGAAGTGTTAACCCTTGTGTTATCTTCGGGTCATTCTGACCCATCAGTCATTGTGACCCACCGTCGTATTGCGACAAATTTACCTCATACAAAAACAAAGTGAAGCATTTTCTTTTAACTGTCGGGCTGTCTCAGACCCCCCACATTGGAATGGTTAAAAGAAAATTATTTTTATTTGTTTTTGTATTGGGTAAAATTGGGTAAACACAACAATGGTTCGTTATGAACCTTTGGGTCATGTGACCCGAAGGCAGCACGAGGGTTAAAGTGCTACTGCCTGTTGGTTGTCCTTCACTTGTGTTCCTGCAGCAAGCTGAAGGAGAGCCAACTGCCCAGGATCCAGGCAGGCGACCCCGTGGCTCGTTACTTCGGCCTCAAAAGAGGCCAGGTACTGGACACATTTCCTCTGTTTAAATGCAACTTCTCCCTTTTGTTTCTACATTTACATTGTTATTTAGCAGACGCTCTTATCCAGAGCGACTTACAGTAAGTACAGGGACATTCTCCCCCCCCCCCTCCCCCCATGTTTAAACAAACCAGTAGCTAAATTGGATTGGTTGGTAGAGAGCTTGGCCAATGAAATCAATATGTGGAGACCCAATCAAAAGCTCTCTCTGCTGACAGATATACACATTCTGTCTATAAACACAGATGGGATATTTAAGGTTGTTTTCCATTGCTGTGGCAGGTTGTAAAGATTATCAGGCCCAGTGAAACGGCAGGACGTTACATCACCTACAGATTGGTCCAGTGACTGCTACTGGCAGGACTACGGATGCCAAGGTAGGACAAACTAAAACAGTTGAGATGTTATTTTTTTCTAACTGCAACACCTCACATCACAAGTATATTAACATTCTGTGATAGTTTCCGTCTACGTTTCGTTCCATTTGACTAACTCTGTTGCTAAGGTACAATGGCAACTCGTGTGCTGCACTGTCCCCCCAGGTATGGCGCGACACCTTTCAGAGGGCATGGAGGAATCAGTGAAACCTGTGTGTCATTGGATGATTGGCTGTTTTCCATCTCCAGTTTAATCCTGCTTTAGTTACTTTTCTTTGTGAAATTTTGTAATTTTGTGTAATAAACTGACAGAAAAATGTTTACTTTGTTTAGTTAATTTTTGTTAAGCAGCAAGAGGCTTCTCACATCTGTAGTGAAACCAATTTGACAGCATGAAAGATAACCTAGCCACTGAAGGGAAGTAAACATGTACATACCAATACCTGATTGCAGTCAAGTCTGTAGTCCTCTTTACGAACAGTAATGCTACACCATTCTGCCAAGTAACATGTTTTAAAAAAAACATTTGTGCCGGAGCATACCTTTTTCCTGAAGAAAGCCATGGTTGTTTTCCACTGCTTCTGGTCACAGCCACACATTTAGCAAAAAACCTTGTAATCTCTTGCCCTTTTCTGCATGGCCCCGTCGTGAAGAGTTAAACTCAGGTAGGCACAGTGTTCCCTGCTTGTTTAGTAGAGGAGTAGAGCGACCGGTGACTTTGCATGCGTATCATGGGCAGGGCCTGGGTGATGCATACATCCATTCTTCTAAACAAGTTGTTTCTCCACCTGCGTGTGTTCATACACAACCTTCTAAATAAACAAGACAGTAATTCAATCATTTCAATAGGATGCTTACCCTTTTAATTCTTATAATAAATTGGAAAATTGTATTTAGCACATATTACATACAAAACCAGGCAACAGTGATGGAAACAAATCAATAAAATCCCCTCTGGATACAACTTTTAGTTTTAGTGCCGAAATAAAACCAGCAGCACTTTAACCCTAACCAACATCTGCTTAGAAATGTATTGCTTACATCAATCTGACACACCAAACTTCACTAGGCATTAATTCAAGCTTTTAGGAGCAATGTGTAATATATGTTTGAAAATGGGACAGAAATAAAACAAATTTAAAAGTTTAAAAAACAGCAGGCCCATAAGCATTGAAGTTGGCACAATCAGCAAAGTAACCTTATCGCTTCCAAACATCCACATCTAAATAAAAGCTATTAAGACTTGACACATTCAGTACTAATGTACTATACATTAGAAAATACACCTTTCTCAGATCGTTTGGAACAGTTGGTAAAGCAGGACTCATGGATGAAAAACATCTAAACATCTGCCATTTTGAACTAAACGCCAGATGAAACTGCTCATAAGCAACTCTCCCTCCTCACTTTTTTTTTTATTTTTATAGTCGCAATACATGCCTGTATTCCCAACCGAACACGACTGAGGTGCACTTGTTTACACAAACTCGGCCTCCCCGTCCCTGCTCCTGCTCAGGGGGAGCTTACCAACACACAGGTGAGCCAGTGGGTGCCCTGCCATGCCCAGCACACAGTTGTTGTTGTTGTTGGACTGGTTCATGTCGAGCTCTGCCATGGAGGCGCTCAGCTCCAGGTGCTGCTCAGAGACCTCCAAGTCTGGGGGCTCTGTGTCCGGAGGGGCGGGGGGGTCACCGTCAAGGGCTCCTTCTCTCTCCTGGCTCTGATCCGAGTCCTGGATTTGCTCCGGGTCCTGGTCCTTGTCCTGGTCGACCAAGGGAAGAGAATGCCCAGAGAGATCCAGACTGTCCCGGCAGCTCAGCTGGTCGTCGTCGGTGCTGACCTCGCTCTCCTGCTTGACCAGCCTGGCTGGACGCTCCGAGAGGGAGGTCCTCTGACCGGACTCGTCCAGCTCCCAGACCGAGTCCTCCAGCTGCTCGCTGGAGCCCAGGGAGCCTGGAGAACTGCCTGGAGGAGGAGGAAGAAGAGGAGGTGGAAGAAGAAGAGGAGGAGGAGGAAGAGGAGGAAGAACGGGAGGAAATCAGCAACACATCCGACACTCTCTGAGGGAGAGGGTGAGGGAGAGGGTGAGGGAGAGGGTGTAACAGATGCAGGTTCTATACTCGTCGTACCGCATCCCTCGTCTATCTTGTCAGAGTCTGTTCTGCCCGGCTCCTCGCCGCCGTCCTGTTCCTCCACCTCTGCAGTGTCCGGTGTGCTCTCGCCCTCCGCGCCGCTCTGATCCAGCAGGGGGCGAAACAGCGACAAGACAGGGTTAATGCATGCGCACGGACGTGTTGCTGAAGTAAAATAGTGGTAACTGACATTCGTTTAAAACCTTAAGTATTCTCTAGGCTTTTAGATACTTTGGGCGATGAACGCATTCATACGTGGAAAGCTACGGGTAGGTTACAATGTGGTTGAGTTTACAGGATGACTGCAAAGCATATTATACGACAAAGCAATGATACATGTGATGCAATCATGTACATGTGCCTTGTGCCTTGCCCAAGGACACAATGTCTTTTCGCACGGCCGGGGAATCGAACCGGCAACCTTCTGATTAACAGCCCGATTTCCTAACCGCTCAGCATCTGACCCCCTGACACATCTGGCACACCTGTGGGGGGGAGGTGGAGGACTGACTGGCGGAGGTCCTGGAGGACTTGGACTGGAAGATGGAGGTGTAGAAGACGATGAGGGCCTCCACAATGCGCGCCTGGTGGGGGTAGTCCACCAGGGAGGACAGGGACACGGTGGCGCCGGTGGGGCGAGGGCGCATCAGAGACGGGCCGAACACGATGCCCAGGTTACTGGGGCTCATCTTGTTGTCCTGCTCCAACTCGGCAATCCTGAACAGAGATAGAGACAGGGAGGGAGGGAGGGAGAGAGGGAGAACAGAGGGGATAGAGATGGAGGGAGAGAGAGAGAGGACACATTTCCTTTGAACCAGACAAAACATGACTCTATTCTGTCAGAGAGGGCAGTAACGTACACAGGGGCCCTCTTGTAAAGCACATGGTCACTGACCTGCGGAGGTGGCGTGTGATGTAACGCAGCGTGGAGATGTTATTCTTGGGCAGTCCACTCAGTAGCTCCCTCAGCTTGTCCACCAGGACCAGGAAGTCGGGGTCTGTGTCCGGGCCCAGGTCCACCAGCTCCGGACCCCTGCCCGCCCCGTGGACTCCTGTCCCGGCCTCCTCCGCCTCAGGGCCCCCCTCCCCCTCTGTGTGCAGGCTGTCCTTGGCCAGCCCCATCAGGCTGTGGTACAGGCGGAACTGCATGATGGGCTCTGGGAGCTGGGGAAGGAAGAGGAGGGAGCACACGCTCTTATCGTGCTGTCAATTAAAACTGGACGTGTGTGTCTGTGTGCGTCTGCGTGCGCGTCTGCGTGCGCGTCTGCGTGCGCGTCTGCGTGCGCGTCTGCGTGCGCGTCTGCGTGCGCGTCTGCGTGCGCGTCTGCGTGCGCGTCTGCGTGCGCGTCTGCGTGCGCGTCTGCGTGCGCCTCTGCGTGCGCCTCTGCGTGCGCGTCTGCGTGTGCGTCTGCGTGTGTGTGCGTCTGCGTGTGTGCGTCTGTGTGTGGTGCACCTGTCTGAGGTAGAGCTTGAGCACGTTGCTGATGTCGTGTGGGGAGCACTGGGACAGCTCCACCAGCTCCTTGCCGTTCTCAAACGCCTGACACAGCTTCTCCACACGAGTCTTGACGCCGTTCACCCTGTAGATGCCCTGGAGAGGGAGGCGGCGGGGGGGGGGGGGAGAGTGAAGGAGGAGTAGGAGAGGAATGAAGAGAAACATTTAGAAAAAGAGGAGTGAATTATAAGCTCACTCGAACTCTCCCTCACTCCTTTGCCCCCTCCCCCTCCCCCTCCTCACCTTCATCCGCAGTGCCCTCCTCTCTATCTCTGAGATGCACTTGGTGATGATGAAGGGGATGCCGTCGCTGCTGTCCCCAGCCACCTGGGAGAAGTCCCTGCCGAACAGCTGCAGTTTGCCCTGCAGCTTCTTATGGCCACACTGGATGGCCAGGGTCTCCAGGCAACGCTTGTGACACGCCAGGAAACACTGTGGGAGGGGAGGGGGGGGGGGTCGGGGTAATACAGGAAGTAGTGATTTTTCCTCTGATTAAAGGAGTTGGCCTGTCCAGGCCCTTAAGTCAGTGCCATATTAGGCCGTGTGAAACAAGAAAAGAATCTTAGAGAAAAGGTTCCTCACAGAACCCTTCATGTAGTTACGTAATTCTTTATGGGTTTGAAAGGACCATTCAGGGTTCCAAAGGATACCCATCACAGTTTTTAATGTTGGTGTGAAAGAGAAACATTGCCCTGGATACATTTGGAGACATTGGTCTGGGGAAGTGCAGTATGTACACAAGGATGGTAAGAACAACAGAACAAGTAGAGACGGAACCTTCCGGAACCTTCCTCACCTCCTCACACTCAGCTCCCTGGAAGTACACGTAGCTGTCACACTCCCGACACTTGGCCGGGGTCCGCAGCTTCCGCATGCGGTGGGTCTGGGCCGCCTTGGACAGGCCCACGTTCCTGAAAGGCCCCGTGGGAGCCACCATCTCAGGCTCCATACCGTTGATGTCTGAGGGGGGGGAGGAGGAGTGGAGGTCATGAACAGACACAGGGCAGGGACAGGGTGTGGGGTGGGGGGCGGGCGTGGAGGAGTGGAGGTCATAAACAGACACAGGGCAGGGACAGGGTGTGGGGTGGGCGTGGAGGAGTGGAGGTCATGAACAGACACAGGGCAGGGACAGGGTGTGGCGTGGGGGGCGGGCGTGGAGGAGTGGAGGTCATAAACAGACACAGGGCAGGGACAGGGTGTGGGGTGGGGGGCGGGCGTGGAGGAGTGGAGGTCATGAACAGACACAGGGCAGGGACAGGGTGTGGGGTGGGGGGCGGGCGTGGAGGAGTGGAGGTCATAAACAGACACAGGGCAGGGACAGGGTGTGGGGTGGGGGTCGGGCGTGGAGGAGTGGAGGTCATAAACAGACACAGGGCAGGGACAGGGTGTGGCGTGGGGGGCGGGCGTGGAGGAGTGGAGGTCATGAACAGACACAGGGCAGGGACAGGGTGTGGCGTGGGGGGCGGGCGTGGAGGTCATGAACAGACACAGGGCAGGGACAGGGTGTGGGGTGGGGGGCGGGCGTGGAGGAGTGGAGGTCATAAACAGACACAGGGCAGGGACAGGGTGTGGGGTGGGGGGCGGGCGTGGAGGAGTGGAGGTCATAAACAGACACAGGGCAGGGACAGGGTGTGGGGTGGGGGGCGGGCGTGGAGGAGTGGAGGTCATGAACAGACACAGGGCAGGGACAGGGTGTGGCGTGGGGGGCGGGCGTGGAGGAGCTCGGGCCTCACTTGGTGTCTCGAAGGAGGCCCCGTTCCCGTCCTTCTCGTCTGCATCCTCATTGGACGACATGGTGCCCGTGGAGGAGGTACGCGCCATCTTGCTGATGTCAGCTGAAACACACACACACACACACACACACCAGTCAACACACCAGCTAAAACGTCCTTCTTATCCTGAGAGAAAAGGCGTAGTCCTGTTCTTCTATAAAGATATTAACCTGCGTGTTGCTGTGTTGTGTGTGGCAATTCTTAACGGTAGATACCGGTTATTTAGGAAGCGGTGCTATATGGGCAACAGGTACGTCGACTAGTTGGCATGCTGTGGTTACCTGTGCTAGAGCTGGGAGATTCTAAGCCTCCCTCTCCTCCTCCACTGTCGTCACTGACCGTGGAGCCCCACGACTTGTGGCCCTTCCCTGGAGCACACACACACACACACACACAGTTAGCCATGTACTGGTGAAACACTGTCTATATCGGCCATTGGAGAGCCCTTACAGGCAATGCATTCATGTACCCCAACCCAAATAATTCTATTTTTATTTTTCTCAAAACATATTTGCCACTGCCACTAGTGTGGCTACACATACTCTTCCTGTCCTCGGAGCTGGTGCCGTCTGAGGGGCGGGGCTCCACCGTGCTAGCGGGACTCTCCACAGAGCTCTGGTGGTCCGTGTTGAAGCTGTCATGACGTCCCCGAGACGAGTGCCTGGATGGTGCCGTCAAACAACACGTTAACAGCGTCTACCTAACCTAAACCTAACCCAAGCAGATTCCGGAAAGACGACTTGGTAAGGCCATATTCCTCACTAACAGTCATCGTCTCGATAATATTCTGTCAACTTCTGAAAGGTTGGTCGTGGCGGGGGTTTGTTGGCGTTCCTTACTGGCTGGAGTAGGGTTCAAACTGGTAGCTGACTTCGGGCTGTTCGGGGAGCTGGAGGTCTTTGACATGGGCAGCGTACTGCTGGCCCGGGTCGTACTGCTTGCTGCTCTCACACAGGGTCTGGTAATGCACCGGCAGCACCACTGTCTGGGCGTGCATGGTCTGGTAGTAGGAGATGGTCACCTGGCAGAGAGACGGGGGGAGGGAGACAGAGAGAGAGAGTGAGAGTCAGAGGATGAAAGAGAGAGAGAGAGAGAGAGAGAGAGAGAGAGAGAGAGAGAGAGAGGGAGACAGAGAGAGAGAGTGAGAGTCAGAGGATGAAAGAGAGAGAGAGAGAGAGAGAGAGAGAGAGAGAGTGAGAGTCAGAGGATGAAAGAGAGAGAGAGAGAGAGAGAGTGAGAGTCAGAGGATGAAAGAGAGAGAGAGAGAGAGACAGAGAGAGAGAGACAGAGAGAGAGAGAGAGAGAGAGACAGAGAGTGAGAGTCAGAGGATGAAAGAGAGAGAGAGAGAGTGAGAGTCAGAGGATGAAAGAGAGAGAGAGAGAGAGAGAGAGAGAGAGAGAGAGAGAGAGAGAGAGAGAGAGAGAGAGAGAGAGAGAGAGAGAGAGAGAGAGAGAGAGAGAGAGAGAGAGAGAGAGAGAGAGAGAGAGAGAGAGAGAGAGAGAGAGAGAGAGAGAGAGAGAGAGAGAGAGAGAGAGAGAGAGAGACAGAGAGAGAGAGAGAGAGTGAGAGTCAGAGTCAGAGGATGAAAGAGAGAGAGAGAGAGAGAGAGAGAGAAAGATAGTGTAGATTCGACTTGCATATGGTGTGGTGTGTGTGTAGGCCTTTCCCGTGTGTCCACATGGGTGCTGTGTGTGTGTGTGTGTGTGTGTCAGCGCCTGCGTGCGCGCGTGTGTACTGACCGAGCGCAGGGTCTGGTCGCTCTGCTTGATGACCTCCTGCAGCTGTCTGAGCACCGTCACCTTGGTGTGCTCCAGCTCCTGCTGCTGGGTGGTGGCATCCGCCACACATGTCCTGTAGGTGGCCTCGGCCTCCTCCGCCTGCACACACACACACACACACACACACACACACACACACACACACACACACACACACACACACACACACACACACACACACACACACACACACACACACACACACACACACACACACACACACACACACACACACACACACACACACACACACACACACACACGCACACACACACACACACACACACGCACGCACGCACGCACACACACACACACACACACACACACGCACACACACACACACACACGCACACACGCACACACACACACACACACACGCACACACACACACACACACACGCACACACGCACACACGCACAAAAAAAAACACAGCTTAATAAAGACCAATGCCTGTTCTAAAGATGTACATCTATGGTTATCTATCTGTCATCTGCATAGTCTGCCTTGTTGTAAAAATCTGTAGAGATCTGGTGCTCTCAAACTGACTACGACGTCCAGAGTGTGATGTGATCTTTTTATCAGGGTCATCTCAGCCTCTCCTTTTGTCTACGTGACAGGACCATCACAACACGACACAATGCAAAGGGTATTACATTCATAAACTGGAGATAGAGCCAGCCAACAGCACCAGATGTCATAAATGAGATAGTAGAGAGAGGCAGGAAGTTGAATGTTTGACGGAGCTGGTGCCAAGGTGAACCAGACAGCAGGGTGACACAGGCCAGTGTAGCCATAGATATATATAAACACTAGATGTCTCGTCCGCGTTGCCGGACAACGGAGTCTAGAACGTCCGCACATGGCGGCCATCTTGCTACAGTCAACTCGCTCACCCATAACATTGTGTTGAATCTACATGTACTTTTTAAATGACCATAACTTTCTCAATTTTCAACCGATTTTGAAACGGTTTGGTTTGTTATCAACGTCAGAGATGTCGTTATGCCACTGCATACTTCTATTCTATTTTTTTTAAATAACAGAATTATTCATAAGTATGCAGTGGCATACCGACATCTCTGACGTTGATAACAAACCAAACCGTTTCAAAATCGGTTGAAAATTGAGAAAGTTATGGTCATTTAAAAAGTACATGTAGATTCAACACAATGTTATGGGTGAGCGAGTTGACTGTAGCAAGATGGCCGCCATGTGCGGACGTTCTAGACTCCGCCGTAAGACATCTAGTGTTTATATATATCTATGAGTGTCGCTGGCGGGTTGGAACGAGCAAGTCGAAAGTGAAGCATTCTGGGAGTTGTAGGCGGTGAAGTGGAACCTTGTTGCGGGCCTCTTCCTCCACGCGCCTCTTCTTGTCCAGAGACTTGCCGGTGGAACCCCATCCCTCCTCCTCCGCTCTGCTGGCGGCCGCTCTGGCCTGGTACTCCTCACAGCGGGCCGTGTACGCGTGCTTGGCTTTACGCAGGTTGGCCTCACACTCCATCTGCGCGCACACACACACACACACACACACAGTCAGTCAGCCGAGGAGGGCAAAATTGATCTCAAGAAACTTCCTGTTTAGAGCAGACAGAAAGAGAACGAGAGAGAGACACAGTGAAAGAGAGAAGTGTCAGAGAGAGACCAGGGTGAGATAGAGAGAGATAGAGAGAGGACTAAGGTATCACCAGTTTCCTCTTCGCTCGGTGCCACTGCTCCTTGATCTCCTTGCGCCTCTTCTCATGTTCGTACTTGCGCTGCATGAGAGGCTAGACACACACACACCTGGGTTAGAAGGGGAGTGTGTGTGAGGTGTGGAGGGTACAGGAGGGTGAGGGGGCGTGTGTGAGGTGTGTACCTGCATGAAGGTCTTGGTGTGCAGGAGGTTGGCAGCCTGTTGAAGACCATTGCTCTGTTCCTGGTCCTGCTCCAGAGCAGGGGAGTAGATGGAGAACAACGGCATGTGGGGCTGTGGAGGAGGAGAGGGGAGAGGGAGGGAGGAGGAGAGTAGAGAGGGAGGAGGAGGAGAAATAAGTAGAGAGAAGGATGAAAAACTTGAAAAGGTACAGTACCAAATGGAAAGTACCAAAAAGGCAGATGAGCCAATCAGAAGCCTGGCGGTATGGGGTACCTGAGTGATGCTGTGTTTGCAGGACTGGTATAGTCTCTGGAGACCCTTGCCAAACTCCACCTCTGCAGGGACACACACAGACAAGGTGGGTGAACATACAGCTGAACCCCACCTCTGTAGGGATAAACACAGACAGCTGAACTGTAAAGGGGAACTGAGGGACGGAGATAGCTCAGGGGAAGAGGAGGACTGAGGTGTGGTTCCCCCCTGTATATTACAGTCTGGCCATTTATAAAGCAATACAGTGATGCTGGTGATGTATGTTACTGTGATCCTTATGTATAGCAAGTTTCACTGAGGCTGAGGTCCGCTGATGGAGGAGTGGGATGGATACTGAAGATGGTGTTTGGACCTGGCACCTACCCAGCGAGGTCCTCTTCTCCACGTAGGTCATCAGGTCCTTCATGTACTTGGAGATGGTCTTGGCGTAGAGCAGAGCAGAGTCCACACCTCCCTCGCTACGCTGCAGCACAATGTCCACCTCCTCCGCTTTCATGGCTACACACACACACACACACACACACACACACCATGAGGACCAGAAGAGTGTGTCGGACAGGAGATCCATAGATGGAGGTGGTCTCATACCCAGGTTGTGGAAGTCTGTCCTGAAGTAGTTTCCATCAGAGCCTGCGCCCGCATACAAGTTCTCCAGAGACTGCAGGCGACACAGGCGACGGTTAGGAACACAACCACCATCGCACCATCACGTCAACACTAAGGCGACCAAGGGACTGACCCACGACCTCGCTCGATTGGTGGAAAGCTTAGCCAATGAAATCACTCTGAGGGGACCCGTTTTAGTTACGAAGCTTCCTCTACGATTGTTATTTCGGGCCTCTTTAAGTATGGCCGAGCAGCGTTTTAATGTCAGGTGACTGGGAGTCTAAAAGGCTCAGTGGTTTATAGAGAGTTGAAACTACTAGGTGAGAGGAGTTAGACCAGTAGACTGGAAACTCTGTTGTGCCTGCTGCAGCAGTGAGTGGCCTGGTAGGAGCTGATATCTGGCGTTTCAGAAGAATACGTGTGCGCGTGTGTGTGTGTGTGTGTGTGTGTGTGTGTGGAACACAGTGATAAATACACACTGTGTCAGTGCCAGGAAGCTGGTACTACTGGCCTGCAAACATCCGCTGTGAGAACCGAAAACCGCCACACATCTTCTGACTGCCACACACGAGCGCTCACTTGCATGCACGCGCGCACAAACACACAGTGTGCTGTCACCTTGTTGCAAACTACGTCCCTTGACACCCAGGCCCCTCGGACCCCCCCCCCCCCCCTCGTCCACTCACCCTGCTCCTCTCTGTGGGCAGCTGGGACAGCAGGGTGCTGCTATCCACCTCCCCCATCAGCAGCTCCGAGACGCTGGGGAGAGAGAGCACACCTCAACACCGGCCGTTTCACACACACACACACACACACACACACCTGTGTACACACACGGAGGGGTCTACACACACACACACACACACACACACACACACACACGGACACACACACACCCATGTACACACACAGAGGGGTCTACACACACACACACACACCTGTGTACACACACGGAGGGGTCTACACACACACACACACACACACACACACACACACCTGTGTACACACACGGAGGGGTCTACACACACACACACACAGGAAATTCAACAGAAAGCAGATTAAGAGGCGTCTGGCTTTAGTGCCAATAAATAGCGATGAAGAGATGGAGGGTAGAGAAGGGCCAGGAAGTGGCTGTGCCAAGCTTAGCCAGAGACACTTCCTCTTTGTGGTCTGTTGGATGGCAGAACCTGAAGAGGCGCTGTGCTGTGGAACCTTGGAACCACATGACCAGCTCAGACACCATGTCAGTGTACACCATGCTGAAAGATTCATCTGAAAGTTTGCCTTTTTTGAGATTTGGTCATATAGTTAGTAGCCTTTTCCTTTAGAGGGGTTATCTAAAATGAGTAAGATAAAGCAATGTATATCTTGACAAGCTCCTGTAAATGAAATTATATTATCTATTTATAACATTATTTTTGACAAAGAGCATGTGTGTTCTCTAGTCAGGGCAAATACTGTTGAATCTGTTCAAACAGCAGACAGCAAATGGTGGCCTCTCTGGTTTTGTGATCTACAGACAAGAATGAAAAACCACTTCCTGTTTTTTGTCAGAGCCTCATGCAAATCGTGTCATTGTGTTTTCCTCCTAGATCCACTTCTCACTTCTCAACAACCTTTACTGAGTTGCACAGCTCTTGTGTGTACTAGTGCCACGTCAAACCCTGTGACAGGAAGGAGTGTGGAAATTGCAGCTTTGATGCATAATGGCAGCCGAACACAGACAGGGAGTGTGTGACGGAGTGTGTGAGGGAGTGTGTGAGGGGTTAGTAGGTTAGGGAGGGGGGGTAGTAGGTGAAGGAGGGGGTGAGGGGTTAGTAGGTGAGGGAGGGGGTAATGGGGTAGTAGGTGAGGGAGGGAGGGGGTGAGGGGGGTAGTAGGTGAAGGAGGGGGTGAGGGGTTAGTAGGTGAGGGAGGGGGTAATGGGGTAGTAGGTGAGGGAGGGGGTGAGGGGGGTAGTAGGTGAAGGAGGGGGTGAGGGGTTAGTAGGTGAGGGAGGGGGTAATGGGGTAGTAGGTGAGGGAGGGAGGGGGTGAGGGGGGAAGGAGTGTGGAAATTGCAGCTTTGATGCATAATGGCAGCCGAACACAGACAGGGAGTGTGTGACGGAGTGTGTGAGGGAGTGTGTGAGGGGTTAGTAGGTTAGGGAGGGGGGGTAGTAGGTGAAGGAGGGGGTGAGGGGTTAGTAGGTGAGGGAGGGGGTAATGGGGTAGTAGGTGAGGGAGGGAGGGGGTGAGGGGGGTAGTAGGTGAAGGAGGGGGTGAGGGGTTAGTAGGTGAGGGAGGGGGTAATGGGGTAGTAGGTGAGGGAGGGGGTGAGGGGGGTAGTAGGTGAAGGAGGGGGTGAGGGGTTAGTAGGTGAGGGAGGGGGTAATGGGGTAGTAGGTGAGGGAGGGGGTGAGGGGGGTAGTAGGTGAAGGAGGGGGTGAGGGGTTAGTAGGTGAGGGAGGGGGTAATGGGGTAGTAGGTGAGGGAGGGAGGGGGTGAGGGGGGTAGTAGGTGAGGGAGGGATGGGGTGAGGGGGGTAGTAGGTGAAGGAGGGGGTGAGGGGTTAGTAGGTGAGGGAGGGGGTAATGGGGTAGTAGGTGAGGGAGGGGGTGAGGGGGGTAGTAGGTGAGGGAAGGATGGGGTGAGGGGGGTAGTAGGTGAGGGAGGGAGGGGGTGAGGGGGGTAGTAGGTGAGGGAGGGATGGGGTGAGGGGGGTAGTAGGTGAGGGAGGGAGGGGGTTAGGGCCAGATATTCACTTGCTACTGAAGGCAACAGCGATGGTCTCGATGGCCTTCTCAAAGTCATTCTTTTCCGACTCGTTAGACACTTCATAGTGGAATCCTGAAATAGACCACATGAACCCACGTCATTCATGAACCCATGTGATTCATTACTAACCCAGTCAAGAAACTGAATATATCAGTCACACAGACTTTAAGTTCCACCCTCCCATTGGTCCGTCTAGACGAACTGACCTTTGACCTTGGAGATGAGTTTTCCGGCGGCGGTGAGGATTTCCACCGTGTTGAGGAGGGGGTAGGTGTTGATCACCTGGCGCAGGATCCTCAGGACCTCCCCCAGACACACGTGGGCCAGGGGACGCCTGTTCTCCTGCTTGCCTGCGGGCAGACAGGCAGACAGGCAGACAGACATGCAGGCAGGCAGGCAGGCAGGCAGGCAGGCAGGTAGACAGGCAGACAGACATGTAGGCAGACATGCGGGCAGACATGCGGGCAGACATGCAGGTAGACAGGCAGGCAGACATGCAGGCATATGGGCAGGCAGACATGCAGGCATATGGGCAGGCAGACATGCAGACAGACATGCAGGCAGATGGGCAGGCAGACATGCAGGCAGACAGGCAGACATGCAGGCAGACAGGAAGACAGACATGCAGGCAGACATGCAGGCAGACAGACATGCAGACAGACATGCAGGCAGATGGGCAGGCAGACATGCAGGCATACAGAAAGACAGACATGCAGGCAGGACAGAAAGACAGACAGACACAGGTAAACGTACAGAAAGACAGGAGACAGAGATCAGAATCCAATGTAACCGATGACAGACGACATCCGCAGTAAAAGGCTTACGTGACTACAGGGTTTCTCAGTGCGCCTGACTAGAGGTCTGGGCTCTGGTTAGGACGTGACAACAACAGAGACACAATACCTCGACATTCTCCACTGATCACACAGATCTAACATTCTTCAGAGGATGGGCAGACAGACAGGCGGTCAGGCAGACAGGAAAACAGCCTCAGACTTTGGGCTGTGAGTTCAACAGGGACACGTCCGCGGGCTGTCCAACTTCCCCCCTCCCCCCCTCACACGAGGGCCAACGGATCCCCCCTCCAAGGCCTCCAAAAAAACGGCACCCGATTCATCCACATCCTGCCGTAGTGTTCTGTGACAGCGTGGTTTAAATTTGTGTCGATTTGCGGTTCCTGAACTACTCCTCAGCTCTAACTCTCCTCAGCCCGCGCCCCCCCCCCCCCTCCCGCCCAAGAACAGGCGAGTTGTGATCACTGCTGTTCACTCAGGAGAAAAGTCACAGAGAAGCAGAGGAGATCCGGGCTGGAGGCTGACTCCGACCCGGGGAGAGCCCAGGTACAGACCTCCACTCTGGGTCTGGAGAGGGGGTGATGATGATGGCGGTGAGAATGGACTGGGGGGGGGGGGGGGGGGGCTTATTGATGACATCACAGGTCACAGGTCCGACTGATGCAGACGTCTTTCTGAGCAGGAAGTGGAGGACACTGTCAGAGGCTATCCATCTCGGCTTCCTGTTTAGATTGCCCTGGCTGGGCTCTGGCTGGGCGCGTCACGGCTCTGGGACAGAAGATAAGGAGCAACCACCTTCTGTCTGGCTCAGGAGCCCAAAAACAAGCCTGAGTCTGGGGAGGGGCCTATCTCTGAAACAGGCATGCTACCCCTAGATCCCAGGAACTGTAAAAACCTGCACAAGTTCTGTGAAAAGAGATCAGGCTTGTCTATAACAGATAACCGCACCACAAGGAAAGATATGTATATCCCCGGAACAGAAAGTTAAATCGCCATGGCGACCGAGCAGGGCCCAGACTGACTACAAAGGCGTCCATGTCGGGTTAGAACAGAGGAGGCATTGCGCCATTTTGCAGTGAGGAAGAGAGCGTGTCAGACGCAGCAGTAAACAAGCAGCTGACTTCCTGCTCGGGGCTGGTCTGTGACCGCTTGTGGTCTGCGCTGCTCCGGGGAGCGGAAACTCACGGCGCTCAGTCGAGAGAGAGGAAGCTTGGAGTTGCTTGTGCAAAAAAAAAAATAACGACCCCGCCTTTCCCCTCCCACACAGGATCACGTGGTGAGCAGGGGAGTGAGGGAGGGCTGTGAGTGTGTGTGTGTTGGAGGGGGTATTGTTTTAGCTAACGTGAGGAGGATTCATCATGTAGGAGGACACAGAGGCTCCAGAACTTAAGAGAGAACAACACGTCTGAGAAGAACAATGGTGGATTGTCACCACGACGACCCAAACAGGACCAACACCCACAACAAAGACACAGCAATTAAAAGACGCATCTGCTCGTTTCCACCAGTGCAACAGTAAGCACCACCATCTAGCAGACTGACATCCCCTGCTACCCTTCTTAAAGCTTCTGGTGACAGCAGGCCATTCCTCAAAGACCTCTTTCCCTTGGGAACCATTAGTTTCTAATGAGTATCTAAATACTCCATTACCCAGGGTCCTATGGTCCAGTGGACACATTACTTTAGCCATTAGGCATGTCTTATATTTATTTACTTAAAACTCAACTCTTATTTCCTTTGGGATTAACAAACTGAATTCAATGAGGGGTGGTGTGGTTGGACCCCACCCCCTGTCCTCTCTGATCGCTCCCCCTCCAGCAGCACCACCCAGCCCCCTGTCCTCTCTGATTGCTCCCCCTCCAGCAGCACCACCCAGCCCCCTGTCCTCTCTGATTGCTCCCCCTCCAGCAGCACCACCCAGCCCCCTGTCCTCTCTGATCGCTCCCCCTCCAGCAGCACCACCCAGCCCCCTGTCCTCTCTGATCGCTCCCCCTCCAGCAGCACCACCAAGCCCCCTGTCCTCTTTGATCGCTCCCCCTCCAGCAGCACCACCCAGCCCCCTGTCCTCTCTGATCTATCCCCCTCCAGCAGCACCACCCAGCCCCCTGTCCTCTCTGATCTATCCCCCTCCAGCAGCACCACCCAGCCCCCTGTCCTCTCTGATCTATCCCCCTCCAGCAGCACCACCCAGCCCCCTGTCCTCCCTGTTCGCTCACCCTCCAGCAGCACCACGTCCTTCAGCTTCTCCACCGCCTCGGCGAAGCGAGCCACGTCCCTGAGCAGAGCGGGGATGTCTTCCACCTCGATAGCCGTGCTCTCCGGACCCTCGGCTGGGAGGCCCGGGCTTGTCGCCCCCTTGGCCTGGGCCTTGGTGAACACCCAGGACTGGAGGGGGAAGCCGGCCGCGCTGGCGTGCCGGCTGAGGGCCGTGGGCCTCTTTAGGGTGGACACGGGGGAGGCCATGCCCACCCCTGTCATCCTGCCGTGCTGGGCGCTGGGGGTTCCGGGGCAGGACAGGGATGGGTCCAGGGAGACACCAGACTGGAGGGCGAGGGTCAAGGAGGAGAGGGAGGGCGAAAGGGTGGCGTCGACGCCGTCTCGACGGGGCATCTCCTGGAGGATGGAGAGCTGGGGGGGGGGGGGGGGGGGAGAGAGAGAGAGTGAGGGTGAGGGGGTGTGACTTGTGGTGGTGTGGGGATTGTGTGGTGCCTCGGAAAATAAACAGAGCAGTAATGTGATAGTTTGGTGTAACAGGCTGGTATGTTTGGTCAGGGATGGCTTGGGTGTTGTTGGTAAACAGACAAATGCAGACTTTCACAAGTTCCTGTTTTGTGTTGCGTAACCCCTTCCTTTCCTTGGCCTGCCACGCCCTGAGACAGTAGTGCTACATGCGAGACGTCGGCAGCTTGCAGTGGTTTCACAAAACAAACGTCCAACTCAACGAGTTCTAACAGTAACCCCTGCAAGGATTCAAATGTTCCCCTATCTAAATCTGTACATCACTACTGCAAACAAGAGGTCATATTAAAGTCCAACAAAAATTATATAATAGTCTGAAGTCTATGATACTTTTAATTGATGATAATTTTCAAGCAGAAATCCTCACGGTTCAGGACAGGGACTAGTCCAGGCTTTGGAGGTCAGTGAACCTGAGACTTGAGTTCCTGCCCCTCAGGTTACCCATCACACCTCGCCAGGTGGAGGCGCCAGAGAGTCAAGTACCGCTGCAGCAGGTGCAAGTTAGACATCTGCCCCAGGAAACACCTTTTATGGAAAGGCAGTTTCAACATCCAATATCAGACCCAAACGCAAGCGGTTCAAGTGCTTTGTGCGTGGGAGTCAGAAAATGGAGATGAGTGACTCGAAGATTAAAAAGGAAAGTATTGCATGTTGGACTCACCTGTTTGAGCAAGACATTCGGGCGGTTGGGTAAAATGTCCAGTTTGCTCTTGGATTTAGACTCGGCCTTCTTTACTCTCTGCCCCGTCGAATATGGGTTGTAGCTGGTTTTACCTCCACGTTTTAACATGCTCTCTATAGGGTGTGTCTTGATCTCATCTAAAAAGTACAGTTAACTAACCTGACTACCTACAGTACCTTAAAACCAACAGGTATCGCCAACTGGAAAATTAGTCGTCATGCCAGTATCAATATACTTAATCAACATTTAAGTGTCATCAAAACATTTAAAGGGTGTTATTCTATTACATTTTCCTTCTGACTCATTTCGTCTTTCGCTGACATGTTGGATATATTCAAAGCAAGTCGCTTCTTAATCTTACCCACAGTAGATGGTGTACGCACTTGTCTGTCTCATTATCATAACCGTTACAATAGGGGAACTTAACCTCTCTTTGTATCTGAGCCCGTATATCATTCTCTCTCTTTCAGCGCCTCATCTTTACGAAGTATTCAGTAAATATCCCAGGTTCCGCGTCAGCGGTACTGTCACATTATCGATCCTGTCGACAGCAGACGGACAGTGGACTATGCGGCTCCAGTGTGACTGACAGGAGGAAACAGAGATGTGCTACTTACTGCTGAAGAACCCTGTGGCCCAGGGCTTCCTGCTCGACTCTTCTTCGAGATGGATGGAGTCTTGATCAGTTCCCGTTTCTTCCTGGAGAACATCTTCAAAGTACCTTTGCCGTCCATCCCGACTTCTTTTTTCAGTTTAACGGACAGCCCCCCCACCCACCCCCCGAATCTCCACTTAGGTGCACAGCCACTTATGGGCACTTCTCTGCCATCAAATCCAACCTTCAGGCACGTTAACGGTCTCTCTCGCTTCCTCGTGTTGTCACACATTGAACGCGCAGGCTCACTGACAGCTCACCACAAACAGTCAGTGTAGCCGCGGCATCCGCTTGACTTTTTTTTCTCTCAAGGGAAGAGCCTTGCGTATATATTGGAGCGCATCTCTAGTATTTACATGTGTTCGGTCAAAAAATAAACTATATTAACACGTTCTAACTGATATTTAGTCCAAATTATACTGCAACTACATTCAAACGATTTAAACGCTGAAAAGGGATACACCGGCATGTTTTACTGCATGAGCCAAGATGCAACACACACTTCTCAGTAGACAGCGCTACGCACTAATCAAGCCAAAGCCACCGGTAGCACCTGTGTTTTGACCATGTGATGAACTCCTAAAGTCAACCCCGCCTATATCACCTTTAGTTTGCTCCGAATATAAACTCTGTTTCAATAGGCTGGTCTCCACATTTTCGCCTCATGTTGTCACCTGTTTTTTTGATAAAATTAGGAAACATTTCGAATCAATAAAGCTGAATGGGTGAAAAAGGCAGGTTCAAGCTAGTCGTGAGTCGATCAATGTGCGTGCGTCAAATTGCGCATGAACAACATGTTGGGTCAACCGTGTAATTTTTCGTTTTTTCGTTTAAAGACAGAAAATGTGTCCTAATTTTACACATTTAGGATGTGTGCTGGGGATAATTCACATTTTAATATCAAATTAAAATGCCCCTTATCAATGCATCCAAGATTATGCATTTCTTAATTTATAATCCAGACACTGTCATGTTTATAATCAAGTGATTGAAAGTACGAAAGGAATTGTGGGTGGAAAATGTATTAAGGATGACTGACAACTGCAAGTCTGTAACTCAATCCTTTATTAAAGCCGCAGTCACATCTATACAAACTGATGATGATGATTCAATAGAGCCACATTGACCAGCAGGCCTGGACTCAGCCACTCTCTCACAAACTTTCATTTCATTTTCCCCTTTAAACCTAAAGTTCAGAGGTTGTCAAGAAGATTAAAAATAGCGGCATTGCGTAAGTAAAACCGCAGAAAACTGTTTATTAAAAAGACATAAGAAAATATAAAATATTTGCTTTACGAGAATCTGTATAAATACTAAACCCTTAAAAAAAACCAGGGGAGGCGTCACCTTAATTCAAAATCTAAAATCGGTGGGAATCTTCCAGGCAGCCGAGATATCCATCTCAACCAACACATCTCAAGGAGTCTCCGAAAGAGAGAGGAGGAGGAGGTGAGAGCCATCAGGTGAGCAATCCAGATTACTCAATGGAAAACTAGATCAAGTTCTGGTTCCGGAACAGTGTCCCGCTGTGGAATTCTGGTTCTGGGCCAGTATCATGTAGGGAAAGTTCTAGATCTGGAACCCAGCGTTCAGAGTTCCGTGGCAGGACCCCATTCGATATCGTCCGCTTCGTTGTCGGAGCTATCGCTTCCCTGGATCTGTGTGCGCCGGTATTGGACAGCCTGGTGGTGGGCGAGCCTATCAGAGGAGAGGAGGATTGCATTCATTTCTCTGATCCCTCTTACTGGTCCCTCTAGTCAACTTCGGCACCTTACAGAAAGTCTTGTCATTCACTGTGGACGCTAGCATGGCGGATGTACTTACACAATTAATGGAGATTTCCTCTCTTGTGGTTCAGCAGCGCGGGCCTGAAAGAGGAGGAGATTATGAGAACAGTGTGATGCAATACCAATCCACCGTCTCAAAACACGCCTCAAAAACACAAAAATGACAGATTTTAAACAGGTAAACATTATTAGAAAAGAGTGTGCACAGCCCCTGTCCTGCCTCTGCAGTACCTGCTGTAGTTTATCCTCGATGGCCGACAGGGTGACGGTCGTGGGGCTCTTGGCTCGGGGCGGCTCCGGAACAGAGCTCAGGGCCGAGGGGTCCGGGGCCCGGAAATCCGGCGGTCCTTCAGAGGGGGGCGGGTCCATGGCGCTGAAGTCTGAGTCGGAGAAGCTGCGATGGGAGGCGGGGTACGTCTCGTCCGCGTCATCGGGAGGGGGGCTGTCCTGCTCGTAGTGGTGCGACCTGGGCTCCGGCACCTCCATGAGGGGAGGGATCTCCCTCTCGGGCTCCTCGTCGGGGCTGCGGTGCCCGGACGCGGGCTCCGAGGAGCGGGCCAGCGCAGCGCCCGCCGACCTGGACGCGCGGGGCTTCTGGTGGCTGGCGTAGGGCTCCTGCAGGTCCTCGTTGTCCGTGAAGGCCTCTCCGTCCGTGAAGGCCTCTCCGTCCGTGTCCTCCAGGTCGCTGGCTGCACTCAGGTAGTCAGACTGGGTGTTGTCCAGCCCCTCCAGATCTTCACCATCACCGCCGGCCTCCAGCTGGGACACAAACAGGAACAGTCTTTAGCTTGCAGTTAAGCAGCCATGCATAGTCGTCATGACTACAGTCGCTGCATGAGGTAAATTGTTTGTGTAGAATGTGGGAGGTAGAACAAATAAATGACGTTTCCAAACACCCACAACCACTCATTCTCGATGTGTTATGAACACAGTTCAAAACTGACAGCTTGCACTTAACGATCCGTAGATCTGGACGTTCAGATGAATGTCTGAAAACTCGTATCTCTGTATTATGTTGTGATATCCTTTCTAGGGAGACTGTAGTGAAGCACGTCGGAGCCAGAGCTGTGAGGGCGGGGCTGACTCTTACCGTGACCTCTGAGACCCAGACTGGCTTGGCCTGCTGATGGCGGATCTTGTCCTTCAGAGCATCATACCACACGTCGGAGCTGGGCTGGAGGTCGATGCGGGCTGGAGGGACGACACATGACGGACCACCGTAAGAAGAACAAGTTGATAATCAATAAACGGTTACTTTTGAGAGGGACATAACTGGTTAAAAAAAACAAATACGGAGTGATAAATAAGTTGTTTACAGCCCTAGATTCTCTCCTCCTCCTCTGAAGTAGTGACATGTCCTTGGAGAGAGCTGTCAGGCCGTGCCTCGTGTGAAGGTGTTCCTCCTACCTGCGAAGAGATGGCTGCAGTGCTTCCTCATTTTCAGAGCCTGGGCGTACAGGCGTCTGGAGCTCTTGTTGGACTTGGGGCAGAGCTTCTGCCTCATGGCCTTGACGTCCTTGCGGTTGTGGGGGTCCAGGAAGAGCACCATGGGGTGGTACTGGATGTAGTTCAGCCTCTCCACTGCAGTGGGCGTGATGTCCAGCAGGGGGTGCTTGTCCTGAGGGAAGGGAAACATAGACAGACGAACGTCAAGAAAGAGGAAGTTGCTTTGGCAGTTGAGACATGACGAATCAATGTCTGATATAGTTCCCTTTACAGTCGTCTGACCTTTGCTTTTGATCCAGCCAATAAGAAAAAACTAAATTGTTATTGAAAGAATTGAAATTGAAATGCATACTGACCAAACGTATCTGGATTTTTTCTTTTTTATAAATACACATAAACCCAACACACTCCCTGAACCGAAACGACCCACCATCCCACACGTCAAAAAAACTAAACTATTCCTAAACATTTACATTACATTTACATTTAGTCATTTAGCAGACGCTCTTATCCAGAGCGACTTACAGTAAGTACAGGGACATTCCCCCCGAGGCAAGTAGGGTGAAGTGCCTTGCCCAAGGACACAACGTCATTTGGCACGGCCGGGAATCGAACTGGCAACCTTCTGATTACTAGCCCGCTTCCCTAACCGCTCAGCCACCTGACTCCCTATACGTATCAGTTTTGTTCACCTTCTCTGCGATCCTTCTGACGGTGTCCAGTTTGATGACAGTGGAGCCTCCTTCTCCTCCTCCACCTCGAGGGACCATGTCTGTCCGGACGAGCGAGGGCAGCGAGAAAGAGAGGGAGCTTTTAGTTTCACTAAGATCTAAAAATGCAAATACTGCTCTGTGAGGACACCATGTATGACAGGAAATGACATACCTGCCACCTCAAAGTTATCAGGCATGTCGCTCGCCAGCTTCTCCATGGCAACGTCGTTCAAGGGACCCAGGATGACAATGGGCCGTTTGAAATTGGCTGTAAAATGATTTGAAGCTGTTACAAACTGCTTTTTGTTTACAAGATTTTTAGAAATAAATGGAACAGTATGGGGGAGAAAAAAACCAAATACAAATCAAACATTCTAGGACCTTCTCTGAGGAGCACTCTCTCGTAGGCCGGGAACTTCCCCTGGATGGTCAGCTGGAGGAGGTCGTCTCGAGTCCGGCGCACATTCTTTTTGCCCCCTCTGAGCCCCCGTAGCTTCCAGAATTCCGCTCTGGGTCCAGCCACCTGCTTCTCTGTGCCGCTGGCACGGTTAGCCTGCTCCAGACTGGCCAGAGTCTCCGCCCTGACACAGCCCAGGAGGGAAAACCAGGTCAGAGCTGCAAGTATGGAGACAACAGACAGAGAGCCAGAGAGAGGGAGGGAGAGAGACAGAGAGAGAGAGAAAGAGGGAGGAAGAGAGACAGAGAGAGAGACAGAGGGAGGAAGAGAGACAGAGAGAGAGAGAGAGAGAGAGAGAGAGAGGGAGGAAGAGAGACAGAGACAGAGGGAGGGAGAGAGACAGAGAGGGAGGGGGAGAGAGAGAGAGACAGAGAAAGTGACAGAGAGAGAGAAAGAGAGATAGAGAGAGAGACAGAGAGGGAGGGGGAGAGAGAGATAGAGAGAGAGACAGAGACAGCAAGACAGAGAGAGTGAGAGACAGGCAGGGAAGAGTGGGATGATGTGAGGGTTCTGACCTGCCCTGGTTGGGGATGGTGCCCTTGTCCAGCTCATGCAAGTCGTTGCCCATGCGGATGGCCAGCCATTTCCCCAGCTTGCCCCTGTGCATGGTGTCCACCACCCTGAAGACCTCCCCACGAGTGAAGCTCATGCTCCTGGCGTCCTCTGGCTCGTAGTCGTAGTGGGTCCGGATGTAGAAGGAGTCGCCCAGGTTGGACTTGAGGATCTTCTTGTAGACTGAATAAGGACAACAGAGCAGGAACTCCCTTAGTTTCAATGGTGTTGCCGGTCACGTCGTTGCTATGACGCTGTACAGTGTCACAGCGTTGCTATGGGTCTTAGAGGAGCTTACGGTCCATCTTGTTCTGAGTGCGGATGTCCACGCGCTCTCCTCGCTTGGCGTTGAGCAGGAACATGGCCGCCTCCTCTCTGGTGAAATGACTGAAGTCCACCCCGTTCACCTACACACAGGACAGCGTATAAACACACACTCCAAGATTATTACGTCAACAAATACTTGGGACGTCCAAAAATCACAAACATCGGACTTTGACATAGAAATCACCTGAAAGTGTTACAGGGTATCAGTACCCTAACAAGGAGTTTACAGCCACAAACTGCGAGTTTACCTGCATGATCTGATCCCCCTCCTTCATGCCCTGCTCCTGGGCGGGGCTGTTGGGCTGGACCCCCCCCACAAAGATGCCCACGTCGTTGCCCCCCACCAGCCTGAGGCCCACGCTGCCCTCCTTCACGAAGGACACCGTGTTGAGGTCAGAGCTGTATCTGGGGAGGGAGGTGGGCAAGGCGGTGATGAGCATGCACCGACAGAGCCTGACTGGCTTCCTTCGTGGTGGTGGCGAGGTCAGATACGAAGCGTTTGGGATGATCTCTGCTGGTCCGTGTGTTAGAGTGAGGGAATGCTTACCCCAGGTTGGGCGTGGGGTAGGAGTCAGGGGGCAGGGAGTACAGAGGCTCCTCCTCTGTCTGAGCTGAAAGAGAAGAAGGACGTTTATCTTTTCCCGGTGCTGGAGTTTGTTTTCAGGTAGTGAAGCTCGTATTGAGCAGAGAAGAGGCTTACTGTAGGGTGGAGGGTTGCTCTTCACTGACACTCCAAAAACCATACCCTTGGCTCGTGGAAAACTGTTCAAACAGAGAGAGGAAAGAGAGTTTTACAGGGTTTGGTTCTGGTGGTCTGTGTACAACAGTGTGTTGTCAATGGCTGGTAACTGATGGTCTATTTGAGGTGTGTGTGTGGTTTACCTGCGGTTGCTGCTACCAGATCTTCCAGGGGGTGAGGGAGCGCGCTCAGAGTCGGAGGAATCTAACGACGACACAGAAATGTGTCAGCATTGACCTATTAGTGTGACATCATCACCCTGGCAGCCCAGGACTAGGGGAAGGGGGGCTGGGGGGAACATGGGGTCACTGAGGGGTAATACTGACCTTCAGGGAGGGGTCTACTGGGGGTCAGGCCTCGACGAGAAGGCTCCTGTTTCACTGCTACAGAAGATGACTTCATGTCTGGGAGGACTCTGTGTGAGACGATTGGAAACAGTTTGTAATTTGATCTCATTAAATTACTAAATTGAAGAAAACTTTTTTTTTTTTTTTTTTTGCTGAAAGGATTTGTCACCCCCTTCTTACGTGTATTTGTTGTTGCGGGACCCCGCAGAGCCGGCACTGTCTGTGGAGGCTCTACGGGGCACGGAAGCATAGCTCGCCTCCGACTCTGACTCCGAGCGTGCTGTCGAGACACACACACACACACACAGTCAACAATCACATGCCGTCAAAACTTCCTGGTGTGGCGGTCCTTGACTCGCTACAATGAAACAACAAAAACCACAGGGCTAAACACACACACACACACACAGGTACACGCACACAGGTACACACACACCGTTGGCCTGTGGCGGGATGCTGTTGGAGACGCTGGGCGCTCTCCAGCGCGGAGGCTCCACCCGGGGCTGCTGGGCTATGTCTGGGAGGACTCTGGAAGAGAGGGAGGACGGGAGTGAGGGAGGAGGAAGATAGCACAGCTCAGTTACGCGTGGAGAGGGAGACCGCTGGCCAATGTGATTATCTTGAGAGGACAAGAGACTGAAATATTCACCTCAGTTTCTCAGGGCCAGCTCTCCCTCTCTCCTTCTCTCTCATTGCAACAGAACCAAAAGACTGATTACAGTTAATCAATAAGAAGGCGTGGTTCAACATTAAGCCTCCATTATTTCACTGGTTGTGCATGTGACAAGCTACATACCGTTTGTTCCAGCTAAACATGAATTTGATGTTATCTAATAAAAGGAATAAACTGCCAATATTATGTGATCATGTCATGGGTGATTTGTGGGATGTTTTTGAAATCTGTGACCCAGATTCCTTCTTCTGACCTTGGACATTTCAGCCATCATAAGTGGACCAACGTAAGCCACATATTCACTAGAAGGAGATTCTCTGAATAAATTGCTTTTATTTATTAACAAGACCACAAAACAGGAATACAACATGCATTATGGGTACACAAAGGAACAGAAACACGACACACAAATGTAGCTGATCATCCCCCTCCAAAAAACAACAAAAAAAAAACAACAACTGTGTTTAAAACGTCCAAAATCAAAACCATTCACAAACACAAAGTGGACAATAAGGTTAGCGAAGGGAGGCAGTGGGCGTTCAGTGCCCCAGTCCTGGAGCTCTGCCTGGGGCTCGGGGAGGGGGGAGGGGGGTACTAGGATGGTAGGTGTAGGGGGGTGGGCGGCCCTCATCTGTACCTGTATCTGTCCCTGGAGTCCTGGCTATGGGGGGGGCCCTGTCTCCGGGGTGGCCCGGAGCTACCATCTGACTCCGACTCGGAGTCTGGAACCAGAGGAAGTAAAAAGAAGGGGGAGGGAGAGAGTTGAAGAAAGAGAGAGTTATGAGTTGGTGTTCATAGTACATGGTGTTCAACTGGATAAGAGTGTCTAGGTAGGGTATGCTGGTGTTGCAGGTGGGTCAGGGCGAGTGGAGGGGGCTGGAGGTGGGGTACGCTGGTGTTGCAGCTGGGGGGGACTGACCTGGAGGTGGTACTCTGACGGGGGAGGACACCCTGCGAGGGGGCTCCTGGCGGACCACGATGGGGGAGGCCATCCCCCCGGGGGGAGGCAGGTCAGGAAGAACTCTGGAGGGGGAGGGGGAGAGGGTGGGGAGAAAGAGAGAGGTAAGAACCTGATGGAAGGGTTGAGCGAATGGATGAGAAGAGGATGGGTGGTGCGACGGGTGAAAGGTGGAGAATGTGGTCTCCTCCTCCGTGTCTCCGCCCCGCCTGGTGCATACTTGTATCGGGAGTAGTCGTTGGAGCGGGGGCTCTCCTTGCGGGGGGCTGGGGGGGACGCGCTGCGGTCCGAGTCCGACTCGGAAACCACCTTCTTGGGCCGCGAGGACGTGCGCGTGCCCTGGGAAGCCATGGAGACGGTGGACGGGGCCCGAGGGGCGCTCCAACTCTGGGGGACGGGCGCCGCTCGGGGGTTGGGGAGGGTGGAGACTCCTGAGAGGGTCCTGCACACACACACACACACACACATTTACCACTACGTGTCAAACATCAAACTGCTTTCAAGTTCGTAATAGTCACCAGAACTTCCTGTTTGTGCTTGAATTGGAGGGGTTGTTGAAGATCCCCAGGTGTGTGTGTGTGCTCCCCAGGTGTGTGTGTGTGTTCGCAGGTGGGACTCACCTGTACTGGTCCCTGCTGTCGGGGCCGTCCCTGGGCGTCCTGGAGGGGGGAGGGGAGGCGCTGCGGTCAGAGTCCGACTCAGACGGGGCTGGAGGAGGAACGACAACACAGGGTTCACGTGAGGTCAGAGGTCAGCTGCCAGGCTGGCCCATGCTGGGCTGTGCCGCCGGGCGGAGCTGATCATGTTTCCATGAGGGATGTGCCGCTTTGCTGGGAGTGTTCCTGTGGTTCTGACCTCTGCGAGGCGGGAAGGCCTTAGCGACGGGCCGGGTCAGAGTGGAGCGGACAGGGGACGAGTCCCGGGACTTCGCCGAAGCAGGAGGTTCCGCCCGGGTTCTACGAGACGAGGGGAGACGAGAGAGAGTTTGACTTGTGTCACTGTGGCAGGTCTAGTCATGATACAAGAGGATGGCCTCATAGATGAGAGGTGAAAGGTCACCTGCGTGTGCGTCTCTCTCTGGTAGCAGGGCGGGATGCTCTGGGAGGGGGGAGGTCAGTGTCCAGGTCAGAAATGTCTGGGGGGGAGGGGGGATATAAATAATCAATCAGCTGGATAATTTCATATTTCTACCTTTACATTCACATCACACTCACTCACTCACTCACTCACTCACTCACTCCCCTCCCTCCCTCCCTCCCTCCCTCCCTCCCTCCCTCCCTCCCTCCCTCCCTCCCTCCCTCACTGTCTCTCTCTCTCACCCTCCAGTTCAGAGCTGTCGTCTGCTTGTCGGTCCTCCTCGCTGTTGGGGGCGCTGTCCACCACCTCGGGGATGCTGACCAGGAACTTGCGGTCGTCTCGGAGAACCGTCATGGTGAGCTTCCCTCTGGACTTCTCCACCAGGTGCTTGGTCTCCAGCAGAGACAGGTTCTCTGTCGTCATCCCGTTGATCTGCACCACGAGGGGCCATTCGAACAGAGCAAAGCTTTATTGTCCACACCGTGTTCACGTTCAAGGGTCGGTCAGCGTTAAGAACTGATATTAAACTGATATTAGTTCAGGAGTGTTACCCCCCGTCGTGGCATCTGGACATGAGCTAAAACAGAAGTGACACCACAGGAGGAGAGACCGTCCTGAGAAGCTGCTGGTCTCACCTTGAGGATGAGGTCTCCCTCCTGGAGAGTGCCCTCCTTGGCCGCCAGGCCGGTCTCCGTCATGTGTTTGATGAAGATCTGACTGCCCAGCTTCAAGCCGTACTCTGTAACCGCGGCAACGCGAGGTCAGAGATTTACTGAGCCTTAAAAGGACTGCTTTCAGTGTGACATTAATGACATAACACGAACCCCACCCGGTTATGGTTGCGTCAACAGACCCCGCCCCCCCCCCCCCCCCCCCCCCCAGGCTCTCATCAGCCTACCATCAGTCAGCTTCTTCTTCAGTAGGGTGGTTTTGATTGGCTTATCCGGGGCGTTCTGGTTCGGCAGCCTCTTGTACCCGGACGACACCAGGGCGTGGCCGTTGCGGTCCGGGGTGGAACTGCGGGCGTTGACGCGGTAACGGTCGGCGTTGTGGGCCTGGTCGCTGCCATCGGAGTAGCGGCGGGCCCTGCGGGGAGGGTCCTGGTCCAGGAGGTTGGAGTGGGACACGGCCCGGGTCGGTCTGCTGGTGGCCGGAATCTGGATCTTCCTGGGACGCTTAATCGTCTGGAGAGAGAGAGACAGAGAGAGAGAGACAGAGAGAGACAGAGAGAGACAGAGAGAGAGAGACAGAGAGACAGAGAGACAGAGAGACAGAGAGAGACAGAGAGAGAGAGACAGAGAGAGAGAGACAGAGAGAGAGAGACAGAGAGAGAGAGACAGAGAGAGAGAGACAGAGAGAGACAGAGAGAGAGACAGAGACAGAGACACATAGAAAGAGAGACAGAGACAGAGAGAGAGAAAGGGAGAGAGAAAGAGAGACAAATAATAATGTTACTGTTCACTGCCTGGATACAAGTGATATGATGTTGATTCCACCTATCCAGTTAATGCGAGTCTCCCTTCGCCGTGGAGATGAACGCGTGAGGTGCTCACCACGTTGGCCGTCTTGCCAGAGGACTTGAGGTTCTGGATGGTGAAGGTGGAATAGACGTTATCCATGGAGATCCCGTTCACCATGACGATCTGGTCCTTGGTGCTGAAAGAGCATGGGGGGGGGCGGGGGGGAGGAGGAGACAAACATGAAAGTGAGAACCATCGAGCAAACACACACACGTCTCAGAATCCTTGAGTCTGTTTGTGTATGAAGATGTGAAGGTGTTTCTGTGTGTGTTTGTGTGCGTGTCTGTGTGTGCGTGTGTCTGTCTGTGTGTGTGTTTGCGTGCGTGCATGTGTCAGCATAAGAGGGTCTGTCCATGAGACGAGTGGCTGCTGTGAGTGTGTGTGTGCTGGGAGTGTGTGTGTGCTGTGTGTGTGTGCTGGGAGTGTGTGTGTGCTGGGAGTGTGTGCGTGCTGTGTGTGTGTGCTGGGAGTGTGTGTGTGCTGTGTGTGTGTGCTGGGAGTGTGTGTGTGCTGGGAGTGTGTGTGTGCTGGGAGTGTGTGTGTGCTGGGAGACTCACAACAGCCGCCCCATGGCCGGGCCGTTCGGGAGCACATCCGACACCACCACGGCTGTGTCTCCCGTGTCTGGGTTCGGCTTGTCTCGACCCCCCGAGATGGCGAAGCCAAAACCAAACTTGGAGTCCTAACACCAGGAGAAGGAGAGAAGGGGGAGGGGGGGTGGGGAGAGAGAGAAAAGATGGTTCAAATTAAATGAAAATGGAGAGAGAAATAACAAAGAGAGCAAGAGAGTAACATGAAGAGAGAGAGAGACAGAGAGATAGAAGAGATAAGAGAGAGAGGGAGGGTGCACACATTCCTTTAGGACTGAACTGTGTCACCTGACCTGCTCTTACAGAAAACAGTAGGGCGTGTCAGCTGGCTGAATTCCTGGACCAGGCTGCTCTAACTAAGACCGCTGCTAAACACCATCGATGCACGATGCCGTCACGGGACGGAAACCAGACTATTGAAACTGGTCTGATTAGAAGAACCGTACTTACTCTGTTCAGCGTTATCGTGTGTTGCTCCCATATCGTTAACTCCTCCATCTCTGGTTTCTGAGGAGGAGAAGGGGGGAGAGAGGACAGCCCTTAGAACACAACGACAGCTACCGATATCGCCTATTCCTTACTTCATCAGCAACCGTGTCGACATCACCACGGCTTCAGTTCAACAACAACACACAACAGCAGCAGTAGCAACCAACACCACCATCACAGCAGAACCACGTCACAGGGCCTTACGGTTGTGCCAGGCACTTCCTCGGCTGCTGGTGTGAGTGTGCGCGGGGGAGAGGAGCGTCTGGGAGTGTGTCTAAGCCCCAGCGTGTTCTCACCTGTCCCGTTCCTGTCTGACAGGTATGGGGGAGGGGCCAGCTGGCAGCCAATCACCACCCTTGTCACACGACACCAAGAGGAAATGGCCGAACGAGGAAGCGCGCGTAGAAATGGAACACACCGAGAAGCGCGGATTCCCCCGAGCTTGACACTGATGGAACTGGTGCATTCTGGGTAGCGAGCACCTGTCAACTCTGTCCTCAGCTCCAGGGGGGTCATGTGACATGTTGTGAGACTGGAAAACAATGTACTGTACAGAACAGACACCACTCGCTGCTTTAAACACAATAGAGACGCCTGTCTGGTCTATATTGTACATTTCTAGCTGGCTGCCCAACTTTGCATGTCTCGTCCAACTGAACAGACCCATGGGTCATGACCGAGGACGCTAGCCTAGTGTCAGACGCCAGCAACACTGGCATCTGGAGTTTTATACGTCCTGAATAACCCGCATACTTTCTTTCAGCTAACTGACATATTCCAAATTCCATTTTATTGTAAAATCAGACAGGCCACGTACGCTTGTGATTCCATCTAGTTGGACCCAAGAAATGTGTTCAAAAACGTCTCCAGTCAGCTAATCTGCAGCAGAGAACAGCAATATTGACGAGTGACAAAACTAGGTTTACAACAGTCAGTTAGTGATTTCCATTCCGGGAAAACCCACAGCTCACCACACCAAACGACATCATTACAGATGCACATTAACATGTTGGTCCTGCCGGGAGTCACTTGTTTGACCATGGTAATGATTAGCTTAACTAAACACGACGTGAAAAACTCACCAAAAGACTACACAGTCATACATATTTGTAGATAAATAAAAGTCAGGCTAAGGTAAACATCCAACTCTGAGATGCAGACAGATCTTTAGCAGCATTGTTGGGAACAGGAAGGAGTTCTGGATTGAGGTTGAACACAGGATCACCAAACATCACTTTACTCTAGCTAGGAATGTCCCCTCCCCAGGATTAGCTACAGGTACCCCTTGTCAAGAACAAGCGCATTACTTGTCTAAAATACATTTAGACTGACTACATGCCAAAATATACTATGTGTGGGATTACATAATCACACAATCGCAATAGGACTCTTTGGCATGAGGCCTAGGCTACGTCACACACACACACACACACACGTTAACATGCAGCACATCTACACCTCAAACCACCTCTGCCCCAACCGCAGAGTAAATGCGTTGTCTGACAAAACATGCAAATGGCGGGGATGATGTCAAGACAGAATCCAGGAACACTGTTCCTGGAAACAGGAACAGAATCAGAACAGGATCAGAACAGCAGAACAGAAAACACACGCTTTCTGAGTTCACTCTGGCCTTTTCACCTGTTTACCAGGGCTTCTGTAGTGAAACTCAGCAGTGCCAAGTTGATATTGTAATCTAGAAAACATCTACGCTGGGAGTTTCATGTTGCACAACATCCTAAGAACGACTTATTACTGAAGGAAACTGAGTCACTGTAGCAGTAAGTAAACAGTTTGAAGTAGGAAGGTCGCCATGGGCAGCACCAGGTTTGCCGATGTGCTACTGACTTTGCATAGGCCTTCAAGTGCCTCTGACTCCATGAGCCAAATTAGGCTCTTTCATACCAACCGCAGTCCTGATTGTGATGTCACTTCTGTTGAATAATCCCCTTATGTGGGATTCAGTAACCATACCAACGGATAAGCAGTGAGTTGAAAGTTAAGAGAGAGGCGTATTGATCACAACAGGATATTAACCTCCTACTCTGTAATGTTCAACCTCACAAGGGAAACTCCTCAGGTCCACACAGCGCACGCCTGATGCAAAGGTCTGATTCTCTCTCATCTACTCACCACTTCTTCCTTGAACCTCACTTCCATTCCCCAGTGATGCAGGCAGAGGACTAAACACCTGTGGCCTCCTCCACTTACAAAACAAACCTCGTAATCCGAGTTATCAACACAAACACACAAAAATTGTTTGTTTTTTCGTTTTCCTTAGCTCATCAAACAATTCCACCTCTGAAGACGACCCCGGCTTGGCTGACCGGCTGAAAGGTGATCCAGGTTATTAAAAGCTAACGGTGCCTTTGTTTGAGGGAGGAAAGAGCCAAAAACCTCACCTGGATCAATAGAAGGCTCCTCCCACAGGCCCCTCCCACTCTCACAGTACTCTCTATTGCCCCTTTGTTGCCACGGATTTAAGGTGGAGCCAAACCCATCAGTGTGAATCCCCCCCATTCCCCCAAGTAGGAAAAGCCGAAAACACCTTAAAACATTTGAAACTCAAATGTTGTGAGTTCAGGTAGATAAACACTGATCGCTGAAGTGTACAGTCACATTTGACTGACTTAGCAGACGTTCTTATCCAAAGCAACATACAAATGGTGCATGTGGAAAATACAGCAGAAAATCAAGGATCAGAAGTGCAGGGGCTCTAAAAGTATTTCGGTAGTCACACACACACACACACACACACACACACACACACACACACGTCAACATCAGTATCACTAGCAACAATTCAAGCATTTGTTATTGATACTTCATGCCCCAGGCACTCGAATAGACTAGAATGTTAAGGACAAGTGACACAAACTTGAAGAATCTTGTGTCTCCCACACTGCCATACTCACCGTGACAACGGAGGGTGGAGGGGGGGGCACAGACCCGAAATGCCTCATAAGTTTGTTTCGTTGCGTCACATTCATGATGAAACAGTTTGCTTTGCTGCGCTACAACTTCTAATGATGAGCTGGGAGCTGAACCGTACACACACGTCCACACACACACACGCACGGCTGTATTCAGCACAAAGCAGTATAGGTGCTACTGTACGTCTTTTTTTTATCTCAGCGATGATACCAGCATCTCTAGTCTTTCACACAGCAGACAGTACCCTCCAGCCATCCATCCCAGTTCCCCCTGAACTAAAACTCCAGTCTAATCCATCCATCCAAGCTGCGCGTCCAACTGATCCTGAGGCGTAACTCTAAGCTGTAGTATTCCCATGCTGTCCCAGGTCAGTGAGCCTGACTGCACGGTCAGCTAGGCAGCTTTTCCCCACAGAGCCGCAGGTTACAAGCTGGGTAAGTTATGCCTGGCGCCATGGTTACGGTGTGGAATGAGAACATTGGGCTGTTAATAATTGATGGGGTGTGTTGACATCCTGAGAAGGCCTAGATAGAGGGTTCAGACAGGGCTGGAAGCTCTCTAACTGGATAATAGCACTAGTAGAGATAGAATAGTATCTCTTTCTAAGATACTTTGAGGGCCTGCTTTATCTGTGGCACTGAACACAGACATGGTACGGTCACACAAAAAAACGCGCATTGCAGCACGTTAGGTAACGTTTGTCTACAGTGCTTTCGATCATCCGAACGCGACTGTGAAATTTGAACTGTGAGAAAAGGCCTGGATGATCCGGATAGGAACAGGAGTTCATATGATCGCTGCTAGTGTTGAGCTGAATGGAACTGACCTTTGGACAGGCTACTGCTGAATCATTAATAGGTCATACTGAGGGACTCCTAGACTGAAGTAGACTTGTCAGAGAGGCCAGGGAGGGAATGTAATCGACAAACATATTGAGAGCTTGTGCCTTTGTGGGTTATTTAGGGTGTGACCCCGTGTCAAGTGAACTATCAGTCACACTCAGGTGAATGCTGCAAACTGCCACGGGTGCACAGAATGTGTCATGTTCCCTCTTGAATAAACATAGAGTAAAACTGAATAACACAGTGTAATTTATTTAGCTTAATGCCACGTCAACAAACTACTGCTTCTTTAGGGGCTGGCTCTAGCAGTAGGTGAGAGTTATGCAAAGCTAAGGATTATGATCAGTCATAAACTGAGGCCCACACGACAGAGAGAATTTCAGCGCAACACTAAAACAAGTTTAACACCTTGTCATTTCGAACTGACTTAAATAAACAAGTTTAAAGACTGATGCCAATACACAGCATTCTTAGCACGCCACTGGTGGACACACTAGCTTGTGTTTTAGGCCCTTGGGCGATGCAGGATGTAGCCAACAAGTTTACAGTTGATTTAACCACTTCACAACAAGTTTAAGACCCCTGTTTCAACCTCTTCAACAGTTCCAGCCTGAAACCAACCAAGAAAACAGCATCTCAACACTATAAGACCGCAGACATTTGTAATACACACTTTTACACTCAAGTCCCGCCAATGTCACCAACACCACGATCATGGCCTTTGTGAAAGTTAGGTGACCTGTGTACAGGTGAGGAGGTAAGTAAGCGCAAAGACGCAGTCGTTTGGGAATGCGGTGAGTCGAAACTGTTGTGAAGACAGGTAGAAACCTGCGGTGTGGCGGAACCAGTAGAGTGAGGCTGTGGAAAGGAGGATTCAACTGCCTGCCTCCTTGCCATGGTCGACTCTTAAATTTGGCTGTCCCACTTACAAACGTAATCAGATTTGTAAAGCCATACACAGACGATTGGTATCTCCTTTTACTCAGTTATCATAATGCCGACTGTGTGACCTACTGAAAGCTGTCTTGATCTGCCTGTTTTGCCTTGTCTACCCACGTGACAAGCCGCAAATCACTTTTAACGACGATAGTCGATCACTTCCATTCCTAATGGAACACCAAAATCAATATTCGATAACAAATGAACCCCAGACAAGATCTCGTGTGGATGAGCGCATGAACATGTCGACATGTTTCAATTATAAACCAAGGCTGTGTTATTGCATATCCACTTCTTTTTTTTTTATAAATACACCCTAGGAAATTGATTCTCTCAAGCACTGAGAGTAAACGTCTACTCATCACTTGCATGTTAAAATCTCACATTCAAAGACAAAAAAAGTGATATAATAAAAGTCTTAGAATTTTTTTCGTAGTCAAACTTACCTGTTAAAACGTCTTTACAACCCGCTGTAACTTTGTTGTAGGCTACAAATCAGAACACTTCGCTCAAGTGACACTTCCGTTATCGGTGATACATAGACGGTCAACTAACACAATACCTACAAAATCAGTCCGAAATACGAAGAAAAGAGGTGTGTTGTGGCAGAGCGTACAGGTGAGTTTCACAACGTCATCACGCAGGGAGCGTCTAATTCCGGAAGTCAGGCAGGACATTGCCCGTCGCTCTCTCTGTAACTGTAACGCTTTCACAACACTGTGCAATGTAAACACCTCATGAACGCACACACGCCATGACAGACGCCTAACCCATCCTGTTCTGAATGATATATCCGGTGAAATCCAACACCATATTAAGTAGGCCTATACGTGGTGGCGTTAAAGCCTTCTGAAATATCCTCAGGATCATAAAAGCCATTTAATTGATCAGAATATTTTTTACAGTTGTAGCAGGTTATATCTGAACAACCCCGTAAAATAAACATCACATAATCTCACATCAACCTTTGGCCCTGGCCCTCTACCAACAACCCAGATGCTGCACGTGGAACACGGGAGAAAATTAATTTGCACGCAGTAATAGTTTCGGCAATCTTCAAGTTTTTATTTATTTGTTTGTTTGTTTACAAAGTTAAGATTGCATTACGGTATAATCCTTCCTTTTGTTATGAGTAGAAAACCTTTTTAAAGAATTAGTCGAAAGGCACAATTTTTTACAATATATACATTTCGATCTAAATTATAAATATATAGAAAAACAAAAGCACAACCCAGAATAAAAGTGCTCAACACAGTCTTTACAGAAAAAATAGCCTTTGTTTAAAAATACATACAATCAGTAGCATGTTTTTTGTGTTGTTTTTGTTAGCAATAAATTATTTTGAATGTGATAACTGTAATATATATATGCAGAAGATGAAGGAACGATGACGATAGTTAAGATCGGAAACACAAGCTTAGAACTCTCAATCAAAACAAACAGACAACAGTAACTTGATTATGCCATTCTTAGTGCAAAACTAGAATAAAGCAAAAAAAATGGATATACATATATATATATATATATATATATAAAACTGACTATTTGACAGTTGACAGATTTCTCAAAAAAGAAAAAAAAAAAAAAGAAAAAAAAGAAAATTTGAAATCTTCCCCGGGGGAATTTTGCATAGGCTGACACCACCACCTCCTGTGTGAGCTGTTCCCCACACAGCAGCACTGTTACCTCACAGGGGACGGGGGGACGGGGGGGAGGCTGTGTGACCGTTCAGATTCAGTGGAATGTGCCAAACCTATTCTGGACAATCAGAGAGAGAAGGATAGAGAGAGATAGAGGGAGAGTTGGAGAGAGATAGAAGAGAGAGGTGGAGAAAGATGGCCATTCTAGGGCTATAGGGACAGATGGAGACAGACTGAGAGGGTGAGTCCTCTCCAGGGGTCTATAGATGAGAGCTGGGCGCATAGAGGTTTGATGGCTACTTGTGCTGCATTTCCACTCTGGAGTTCAGCTGAAGTAGTCACAAAATGTTCTGGTGCAAATCTGTCAGAATTCACCCAGGTTAAATGTCTGACCAGCACTAGTTGGGGTGGGGGTTGGGGCATAATATAGTTCCTGCAGAGACGACCTTTGAACTTTGCCCTAAGAAGGCATGAACGACACTCAAAACCACTGACGTTTCCACGACAACGCCACACAAACTCATCACATTAAGTCTCAAAAGAACAAACAAATACAGCCCAGGCGCAGCACAGAACGAGGAAACAAAACAGCACTCAAACGTGTATTGGTTAGTTTCACCGCTGTCGTCATGGGGATAACGGTTGTGTTTCTAAAAGCTCGCTACACCAAACACATATCTTTAAGGGTTCTTCCTGAGAATTGACATTAGGGTCAGATGCACAAGACAGTAACTTCAGGGTCGTGGAATACTTTGGTAACTCTGCTAACTAAAGCCCTGACCACTGCAATCTGAGAACATTTCTACTGTAGCCAAGCAGATCTGGGTGTGAAGAAATTAAAAAGAGACCAAACCATCAACTCTGTACAGTAGTACAGAACAGTGCAATATTATTTGGTGGCAGGTTATAGACTTATGAAACTTATTTGTTGTTTTATAGTAAAACCTTAACTATAAACATCCCTGACCAAACTTTTGTGTCTTGTACTAAAAAGTATAATCAGGATGACAAACTAAAAACTATATATCCCTTAAATATAAATAACAATAATAATTAGCATAATAATGACAAAAATATCCAGGAACACATTGCTTTTATCCCATCACAATGTTTTATACAAAGTATTTCAGCTGTTTTTCAGCATTTTTTTTTTTTTTTTTACATTTCTTTTTCTCTAGACTACAGGTAGAACAGAAACAAAAAGGAATTCATTTGTTACCACCATGCACAGGTCATCTCAAACATTTGCCTGTTGAGAGCGTAAACAGTACTTAGACTCTAGATGTTCATAAAATGTAGATTCTGTTTTATTGCTTTTGATTGGATGGACTACCCAAACTATTTAATAAACCAATTACAGTGCATCCATAAAAAACAGCCAAATATCACAGGTTCTCCAATATACGATTATATACGGACTAAAAACAAACATTTATAATATCAATATTGGTCAGAAACAAAAACAGAGGGGGGGGAGGGGGAAGCAATCTAGACTTTCCTGAGAACTTCAACTAAAAAGCAAAGCAGGAGTCACATGTGAGGGTGGAGTTCTAGACTAAAAAGTGGGTATGAATTTGACACAATTTAAAAAACCTCACAGCCAGAAAAACAACCATCCCCGCAGCCTCACGCCATCTAAGCCCCTGGATCGTCTAGCCAGGGGGGGGGGGGGGGGGGGGTGGTGCGGGGTCAGAGGTCACGATCCTGCTGTCCAGACTGGACGCACGCACACACACACGCACACACAGTACTGGCATCGTGGGGGACTCTAGGGGACCCACAACCAGAGACAACGAAAGGGTCAGGGGAAGTTCAAGATAAATACAAATATGAGAATAAATTAAGATACCGATGCTTTGAATACAAATCTATACATAGGCCTACACAGGTTCCAGAGACTGCATTTTAAGTAGGTTTTCCAAAAGGCACTGTTTACAACCACACACTGTCCTCTCTCTCCCCTCCAATAACGCTGAAGCAGAGAAGACCGTCCACAGGGGCAGGGAGGGGAGGCTGGAGGGAGGGGAGGCTGGAGGGGAGGCTGGAGGGAGGGGAGGCTGGAGGGGAGGCTGGAGGGAGGGGAGGCTGGAGGGGAGGCTGGAGGGAAACCAGGCGGTTCTTTGCTCAGAACAAAAATCGGATCTTCCAGTTCCAGATAGCTCACTTCCAGCAGGGGATACGGGGGAACTCAGAAGCAGACAAGGGTGTGATGTGTGTGTGTTTGATCAAAGTCACAATCCAGCATCGGCGCCGATCATACCCAACACAGCCAGCAGGGGGCGCTGGGATTTCACATCAAAGGAACTCGACACCAGCGTTTTCAATGAGGACAACACAACCATAATGTTTGCGTGAATAAAAAGTTCTGTTGTGTGCAGCCTTTCACGTGGGCTTTTCAAAATCAAACGATGCCGTTTCTGAGAGAAGACCGAGTTTCGAAATATCTCGTCAAACTTCTCTCCCCCACCCCCCCACCCCCTCTCCTCATACACAAAGATCTCACGGCTTACAGCTGGGCCTTGAACTCGTCTCTTCGATACAGGACAGAATATTTAGTCGATGCAATATGCCCCCGTGGTGTGGGGAAGCCAGTGGAGGGAGGGGGGGGGGGGCTCAGGAGAGGCAGTGATGTGACTAAAGACCCTGAGGGGGGGGGGGGAGAGGAGGGGGGGGTGCGTTCACAGACAGCAGCTAACAGGGGGGCCAGCAGCTCGCAAAAAAAACATGGGGGGCGGAGTTAGGCCGGGTCCCAGTCCTGGAGGCGGTACTGTATGACGGACTGGCGGCTGTCCGAGCCGGTCCGCAGCATGCTGTCCAGGACCTCGCGCACGTTCAAAACGTCCGAGCCGCAGTGGCCGTTGGGCAGCGACTGAGAGTCCGGCGGCGAGAGGGAGGAGGAGGAGGGGGAGAAGAGCGAGGAGGACTGGATGGAGGTGGAGGAGGAGAGGAGGCCGGCCGACACGTGGGACACGGTGGTGTTGGAGGAGGAGGAGGAGGGGGGGGGGTGGTGGGCCGCCGCCTGGGAGCTCAGAGAGTAGGGGGAGGAAGGCATACACAGGTTGAGGATGTCTATGAAGTCCTGCGTGTGGTTGGGGACCTCGGGCCTCTTCACCAGGGGAGGGGGCGGGGGCTGGTGCATGTGCGCGGCAGAGAGTGGGCCCGTCTGGCTGCTCAGGGCGCTGCGGGAGATGAGAGAGTCCAGGCCAAAGTCGTCCCCGTAGCCCCCAGCCGAGCCCGAGAGCGCGTCAAGCCCCAGGCCGCCCTCGGTGCTGTCCGGGGAGGGAGAGCTGCCCACCGTCAGGTCCAGGATCTCATCCAGGGGGCTCTTAGGCTGGGCGGCCGGCTTGGGGTGCAGGGGGGGCAGGGTGCGGCTCTTCAGCGGGGGCAGGGAGGGGAAGGGCTGGGGGAACTGGGAGAAGTGGGAGGTGAGGCTAGCCATGCTGGGGAGGCTGCCCTGGGACGGGTGGCCGGCCTGGGAGCGGTGAGAGGGGTGGAGGCCTAGCTGCTGAGTCTGGGCCTGGCTCAGGTTCTGCAGGGCCTGGTTCTGCGTGAGGTTCCGTAGGCTCTGCGCCTGGGTCAGGTCCTGGAGGGACTGGTTAGGGTTCAGCCTCTGTAGTTTCTGGGCGTGGTTCCTTAGCGTTTGGTTCTGGGCCAGGTTCTGCAGGGAGCGGTTCTGGGCCAGGTTCTGGTTCTGCGTGAGGTTCTGCAGGGTCTGGTTCTGCGTGTGCGCGCTGCTGAACAGCTTGGCCAGCAGGTGCTTGTTCTGCAGGGCCAGCTTGCGCTGACGCTCGTCCTCCAGGCGCTGCTCCTGGGCGCGCTGGTCCTTCTCCCTGCGCCTCCTCTTCACCTCCTCGTCCATCTGGAGGAGCTCCTCACGCACGCGCGCCACGCAGTTCTCTGGGATCTTGATGCCTGAGGGAGGGAGAGAGAGAGGGATATAGAGAGAGATATAGAGAGAGAGGGATATAGAGAGAGAGGGATATATATATAGAGAGAGGGATATATAGAGAGAGGGATATAGAGAGAGAGGGATATATATAGAGAGAGGGATATATATATAGAGAGAGGGATATATAGAGAGAGAGGGATATATAGAGAGAGGGATATAGAGAGAGAGGGATATATATAGAGAGAGGGATATATAGAGAGAGGGATATAGAGAGAGAGGGATATATATAGAGAGAGGGATATATATAGAGAGAGGGATATATAGAGAGAGAAGGATATATATATAGAGAGAGAGGGATATATAGAGAGAGAGAGGGATATAGAGAGAGAGAGGGATATAGAGAGAGAGAGGGATATAGAGAGAGAGAGGGATATATATAGAGAGAGAGGGATATATAGAGAGAGAGAGGGATATATATATAGAGAGACGGATATAGAGAGAGAGGGATATATATAGAGAGAAGGATATATATATAGAGAGAGGGATATATATAGAGAGAGAGGGATATAGAGAGGGAGGGATATATATATAGAGAGAGGGATATATAGAGAGAGAGAGATAGAGGGGGATAGAGAGAGAGAGGGATATATATATAGAGAGAGATAGAGAGGGATATATAGAGAGAGAGAGAGGGAGATAGAGGGGGATAGAGAGAGAGAGAGGGATAGAGAGAGAGAGATAGAGGGGGATAGAGAGAGAGGGATTGAGAGAGAGAGATAGAGGGGGATAGAGAGAGAGAGAGGGTCCAGATGTCAAATGCAAACATGGAGAACCCCTCTATAGATGATGGACTTCATCGACATGTTTTTTACCAAACGCTGTATGTGCCGCCTGTAAGAAAGATCAGGCTTAGGAGCTCAGCGCCAGCCAGAACCAGCCAGCCAGTCTCCTGGCCAGGCTGGTGGACCCACTCACCGACTTGCTTGTTGTGCTGCTTGGTTTTGAGGCGTACGATCTGCAGGATGCTGGAGCTGGTGATGTCAGAGACCACGTCGGCCACACGCTTCCACACGCGCAGCAGCGCGCCGCACAGCATGTGGTACTGACGCAGACGCATGCCCTGCAGGCACTCCTGCCCCTCCTCGATCTTCTTACACTTCCCGTTCCTGACACACACACAGAAAGAGAACCGGGTCACTCAGAGGTCCAGGCCCACCCGTTGCCAAGGCGATGACCATGCCATGACTGGCATCCGTCGCTACTCACCAGTTGGCATGGCTACACTTCCTGAAGGAGAAGGTGAACTGGTTCTCCCAGCTGTCCTGGGCTTCCTCTGGGGTCACCTGGAGCACACACACACACACACACACACACACGGTTGTGTTCAGTAACAGGACCCCTTGTAACGATGTTGCAGAAGATCTTTGTCCTCCGTGGTGACGTCCCTGCATAGCTGGAGGGATTCAGCACAGGTCCCCTGGAGCCTTTACTACTCAGCCCTGAGGGACGAGAGCCCAGACCTGACCTTCTCAAGCCCCTATCCTTAATCCTGAACGCTTTCGTGCGAGCCATTGCTCAACGCGTAAGTTCGTTGCGATTGCTCAACACTCCTCTAGGGGGCGGCATGCTCCACAGAAATCAGCTCGCACCGAACGACAAGGGCCAAACCCCTCCTTCTGTCACACGAGCCCTTGTATCCAGCCCTGGTCTTGTTTGTACTAATGGGGCCACCGTTGACAACTGGCTAAGCTGCTGCCTGAAGGCCAGGGAGTGGTCGGTTCCTGCCAGCCTATCTTTCCCCCTGATCTGAGGCCCCAGGCTGCCTGCTGGCCCCTGGCTGTGAGGGGACCAGGTGGCAGGGTGGGGAGGGCTCACCTTGCGGTAGCGAAGCTGCAGGTTGTCCAGGCTCTCAGGGTGGGCCTGCTTGCCGATGTTGGGCTTGTACACGATGAAGTTGCGTCCTCGGCCCTGCTCGGCCAGCAGCACACACGGGTGGTTGCCCCGTAGCTGACAGAGAGAAGGGGAGAGAGAGAGAGAGAGAGACAAGGAGAGAGAGAGAGAGAGGAGAGGGAGATTGAAGGAGAGAGAGAGGAGAGGGAGAGAGAAGGGGAGCGAGAGAGAGAGAGAGAGAGAGAGAGAGAGAGAGAGAGAGAGGAGAGAGAGAGAGAGAGAGAGAGAGAGAGAGAGAGAGAGAGAGAGAGAGAGAGAGAGAGAGAGAGAGGAGAGGAGAGGGAGAGAGAGAGAGAGCGAGAGAGAGCGAGAGAGCGAGAGAGAGGAGAGGGAGAGAGAAGGAGAGAGAGAGAGATCATACTGGTGAGAGGTAAACAGGCCCGATGTGGGTGAGAGTGAGCCTACTGTGAAAACCTCGATGTTCCCACAGAAAACCGGCTGCCAGAGTAAATATAGCCAACTGTAAATAATTGCTGATTTGGTTGAATAATGTGTGACCCAGCAAACACTAATGGAGAGAGCGTAGCAGGGCGACCTAACCATGCTGAACTTGTCATTCCCTGTCGTTGGCTAGCCTGGGAAGCTGTCGGGCCGGGGTGCAGTCACGGGGTGAGAAACCGGAGACGCAAGAGTGGGAGACTTCCTGGCAAACTAGTACGGAGCCGCCGGGCATGCTGGGACCTGTAGTCCAGGTCGATGGTGTCTGTGACAGTGCTCACCTTGTGGGAGAGGTAGAAGCCCTCGTCAGGGCTGCTGAGTTTCTGGGCCTTTCCGAACGCTTCCTCCCAGGGCAAGCCTCGGTCCACGCTGATCTGTTAAGGACAGGGGGTGAGAGGTCAGATTCAAAAGAGAGAGAGAGACATCCATGCTCACACACACACAGCTCTTTGTACTAGGGGCCTCTAAGCCGAGTTAAGGATGGGGGTTGCCTGTTCTCTCCACCTGCCAAACCGGTTCTGTGTGTGTACCTGATCCTGTGAACTCGCTCCTGTTAAGTTACCTAGCCTGCAGCAACGGCAGCTCTGGCAGCCAGAGATAGCAGCAATGATCATGTTCCAGCAGAGTCTGTCTGCTGGCGCGGCACCCCGCTCTCCTCTGTCGTCCAACCTGAACGACCGAGCTACTCCCAGGTAGACGCACACACACACACACACTCAAGTACACACACACACACGTACGTACTTACACGCTTACATATGCCCCCGCACGCACGCACGCCCACCCACACCACAGCTTGTCCATCTGGCACCAGGGCCTCACTCAGACGGAAGATATTCACGCTTGCGTCTCCTCCACATTCACATTCATGAAGGTACGCTGGCCCGGAACAAGCGCCAGCCGCATGCATAAGCTAACACCTCGGGGGCGATGGGAGGTTTACGCGCCTGCCTCACTAACGGGGGAGAAATCGAAGCAAGGAGCTGTATCCGTCGGAGAGATGGATGTATGATTGAGCCTTTGCTGGACGGCTGGACTGAGGGAGGGAGGATTGGGTGGCTGGATTGAGGGGAGGGATGCAGGCAGGCATGCAGGGAGGGATGGATGGAGGGAGGGGTGGAGAGAGGGAGGGATAGAGGGAGGGGTGGAGGGAGTGAGGTGTGGAGGGAGAGATAGAGGGAGGGAGGGGTGGAGAGATGGAGGGATAGAGGGAGGGGTGGAGGGAGTGAGGTGTGGAGGGAAGGAGGGGTGGAGAGATGGAGGGATAGAGGGAGGGAGAGATAGAGGGAGGGAGGGGTGGAGTGATTCCAGTACCTTGTAGAGGACGACTTGTCCATCCTGGGGGTTTCCCGCTGTGAGGAAGATCTCCTGCTTCTCCTCGTAGATCTCATCGTTTCCTGGAGCCAGATCTGATGGGAACAGCACACACACACACACTGCATGATCAGCACCGCGGCCACAACCCCTGTCATTCAGCAGACAGACACTGGTTTCTACAACCAGACAAATGGCATACAAACAGAGCGATACAGCTCTTATCTGTCATAGCTTCTCACTAGGAAGGTTAAACTGGAACAACAAACAGTATCAGGCCCAGAGTGATGATAAGGCCTGGGTCTGTGTCACTAGTTCTCTTTCCGTACCCAAGATGCCCATGTCGTATTTCCCTTCCTTTTTGTCCTTCTCGATCAGGTAGTCAAAGTTGTCTGTGAAGTACTGAAAGAGGGAGTTCTGCTTGTGGACCTCCAGGCCCAGGATCCGGTTCAGGAACTTGGTGATGCTGCAGTCTGAAACCCCACCCGGAACAACCCGCAAAATGTTCACTGACATTTTCATTTTCGAACCAAAAAACAACAACAACACGGTGCGTGTGTTTGTGGTCCAACTGGTCGTACCTTTCTCTGTGCTGATGCCAGAGCGGTGGTCAGGCTTACAGAAGATCCCCACGTCCATCATTCCCAGCTTCATGTCTGCAACACGAGGGAACAGAGGTGATCACAGTGTAACGCTGCTGGCTGCAGGACTGCTTTAACCACGCCCACATGGAGACCAAGCACCCAGAGTGTTCTCACCCAGGTCACAAGATTACATTTACATTTAGTCATTTAGCAGACGCTCTTATCCAGAGCGACTTACAGTAAGTACAGGGACATTCCCCCCCGAGGCAAGTAGGGTGAAGTGCCTTGCCCAAGGACACAACGTCATTTGACATGGTCGGGAACCAGCGACCTTCTGATTACTAGCCCGATTCCCTAACCGCTCAGCCACCTGACTCCCTGAAGATTAGCAGCACCAACCAGACAAATCCTGGTCAAATCTCCACCAGGCTAGCAGGTTTTCTATCCTCACCAGCCAAAAAACTACGCTAATATATTGAGTGGCTGGTCAAACTTGAACGGTCACTAGCCATTTGGCCGGTGGTCAAAAAAGGGCATTTTGCCCCCAGAGAGTTGTTACCTCTGAAGAACATAGCGTCTCCTCCGGGGTATCCTTTAGGAGGGGGCACCTTGCTCTCGATGTGCCCCAGGATCGCTTTGGTGATCTTGTCCAGAGCTTTGGTGCCGTACTACAGGGACAGGACACAAGGACGCAGGTCAGAACCAGGCTGGGGAGGTGTGTGTGTGTGTGTGTGTGTGTGTGATCTGGACAGGGATCTAGAGGGTCCTACCTTGTTCTCAAAGTTGTACTTGCTCAGGTCTCTGGACTCTGTGGCTCGTCTGTCCCCGTGAGTCAGCGCTCCCTGCAGACACAAACACCAGCAGTCAGCTCCACCAGGCCAGAGCAGCTCTCTCACATCACCACAGCACCCCCTCTCTCTCACATCACCACAGCACCCCCTCTCTCACATCACCACATCACCACAGCACCCCCTCTCTCTCACCTCACCACAGCACCCCCTCTCTCTCACATCACCCCCTCTCTCTCACCTCACCACAGCACCCCCTCTCTCTCACATCACCCCCTCTCTCTCACCTCACCACAGCACCCCCTCTCTCTCACATCACCCCCTCTCTCTCACCTCACCACAGCACCCCCTCTCTCTCACATCACCCCCTCTCTCTCACCTCACCACAGCACCCCCTCTCTCTCACATCACCCCCTCTCTCTCACCTCACCACAGCACCCCCTCTCTCTCACATCACCCCCTCTCTCTCACATCACCACATCACCCCCTCTCTCTCACCTCACCACAGCACCCCCTCTCTCTCACCTCACCACAGCACCCCCTCTCTCTCACCTCACCACAGCACCCCCTCTCTCTCACCTCACCACAGCACCCCCTCTCTCTCACATCACCACAGCACCCCCTCTCTCTCTCCTCTCCACAACACTTCAACTGTACCAGAGCCATCTACAGCTGAGAGCACATCCAGGCCGTGTCTTTTATGAGTACGGTCTTAATCAGCGTAGAGCGGGGGGGCAGGCGCAGGCTAGCGTTCAGTCTGGTGACCAGCTCTGTCGCTGCCGCCCACACACACACACACACACACACACACACACACACACACACACACACACACACACACACACACACACACACACACACACACACACACACACACACACACACACACACACACACACACACACACACACACACACACACACACACACACACACACACACACACACACACACACACACACACACACACACACACACACACACACACACACACACACACACACACACACACACACACACACACACGTCTGGAGATGAGGACAAAAGACTTATCTCTCCCCCGGCGGGTATGACATCACCGCTTATCTGGAGACAAGACAATCACTAAAGGTATCCAAGTTGCCAGAGGCAGACAGGGAGGGAGGGGCGGGGGGCGATGATGCGGGCTATTCTGAGGGCCGATTACGGCGCTTGGTTGGCAGAGACAGGACAGACTTTCTGGAAGTCCTGCCCCCCCCCTTCGCAGCCCAGGCACACAGACAGATGGAAAGGGGAGAGCGACAGGGATGATAAATAACAGGTTGCCGTGATACAGTGAAATATGGAACCGCTGCCACGGCGGTGTAGTTTCAATGGAGGGGATTTCCTGGACTGGAGATGCGGTGCGTCAGGAGGTCTGTCCCACCTCGAGGGAACCAGAGAACGGTTCTGCTCGACGAGGCAGGGTGAGGGGGCGAGGAGAGGGCAGGGTGAGGGCAGGGAGGGGGGGTGAGGAGAGGGCAGGGTGAGGGCAGGGAGGGGGCAGGGAGGGGGCAGGAGACCACAGGGCAGAGGTGCTGAGCCAGGGGGGAAAGGAAGGGAGAGGGGTGGTCTGGAGGAAGGGAGAGGGGTGGTCTGGAGGAAGGGAGAGGGGTGGTCTGGAGGAAGGGAGAGGGGTGGTCTGGAGGAAGGGAGAGGGGTGGTCTGGAGGAAGGGAGAGGGGTGGTCTGGAGGAAGGGAGAGGGGTGGTCTGGAGGAAGGGAGAGGGGTGGTCTGGAGGAAGGGAACTCACCAGGCTCTCCAGCCTCTTTGCTACGATGGAGGCAAAGCGTCTCTCTCCAGCCAGCTCTGAGATGAGGAAGATGTACTCCGGAGCCGTCACCTGGTTGGACCGGTGAGTTCGACCTACGGGGGACGGGGGACCAATTAGAGGAGACGAACGTGACATGACGACCAATGAGAAGTCACAATGTAGGCCTGTGTCAAATGCCCAGAAACGGCAAAACGTTTGTGTCAGTATGATCTCTGCTGTCTTTCAGACTTCTGTTTAGTATCCTGTACTGAACTGCCTCTGATTCTGAGGCTTCAAGCTACTCTGGTTCTTTTTAGGCACAAAAGCAGAACAGGTTCTAAATGTAGAAAACCCCATTTGAGCAAATCAGTCTTCCTGAGTATTTGTGTGCTATTGTGAGTGTGATAGTGTGTATGTTACTATGACTGTGTGTGTGTGTGTGTGCTCTACTCTGTGTGAAAAGCAGACATGTCAATCAGCCGCACACATGACCCCACAGAGAGAGTTCAGCTCCCTACAGCATGAAGGCTGACATGAAATAATTACTCAGCCAGCTAATTACTGCAAACAACAGTCGGCTCTGTGATGAGAGCGTGTGTGTGTGTTTCTCTTCACAAGACTGCTGGTGCACTGAAAACACTGCCTAGCAGATGGAGGCAGGAGATTAAGACAGAATAATATAATTAAACCGTTTAGTAAAACCCTTCTTGCAGCAGCATGACAACGGCACACCCTCCTAAATGGAGCGGAATTCTTGCGCTTTCGTTATTGCGGTGACTAATTGAGAGAATCACACCCTTCAGTGGACCCTGAGAGGAATGCATACGCGTGTGAACAACAGCAAGGATCGGAGAAATCAGATCACCAACAAGACAGGGTGACATCTGGAGGGAGGGCATCAGGTGCGCTTCTCTCTTTACTATCACTTGGAAAAAAGGCCTTCAGGTTCCTAGACCCCCCCTATTCCGATCCTTACATCTAAAGCTGACCTCTGACCCCTGCCCTGACCTCTCCGGGACACTCACCGAACTGCTGGATGGCTCTGTCTGCGCTCCAGGGCAACTCCAGGGTCATGTGCACCCGCCGGCACTGGTTCTTCACACGCTTGTCTGCCTGCAGGGAGATCCCGGAGCTGGCCGCTTCCGAGATGATGGCCACCAGCTGGGAGGGCGGGAGAGGAGAGGATGGAGGGGTTCCGTGGTTAGATGGGAGAGGAGAGGATGGAGGGGTTCCGTGGTTAGACGGGAGAGGATGGAGGGGTTCCGTGGTTAGACGGGAGAGGAGAGGATGGAGGGGTTCCGTGGTTAGACGGGAGAGGATGGAGGGGTTCCGTGGTTAGACGGGAGAGGAGAGGATGGAGGGGTTCCGTGGTTAGACAGGAGAGGATGGAGGGGTTCCGTGGTTAGACGGGAGAGGATGGAGGGGTTCCGTGGTTAGACGGGAGAGGAGAGGATGGAGGGGTTCCGTGGTTAGACGGGAGAGGAGAGGATGGAGGGGTTCCGTGGTTAGACGGGAGAGGAGAGGATGGAGGGGTTCCGTGGTTAGACGGGAGAGGAGAGGATGGAGGGGTTCCGTGGTTAGACAGGAGAGGATGGAGGGGTTCCGTGGTTAGACGGGAGAGGAGAGGATGGAGGGGTTCCGTGGTTAGACGGGAGAGGAGAGGATGGAGGGGTTTCGTGGTTAGACGGGAGAGGAGAGGATGGAGGGGTTCCGTGGTTAGACGGGAGAGAAGGGAGAAGAACAGGATGTTTGTAGGAGGACAGAACACTGCGGTAAATGATGACACGTCTGAATGATGGAGAGAATCAGATGATCATCTCCAGACCTCTAGTCTGTCATAGCACGGACTGTTGTGACGGATATTGTTGCAGTCTTACATAAAGCCTGCACTTATTAAGTTAGCAGAGCCGTTTATCAAAGGACATACAAAAGTGCATATCTTAAGCGCAGCAGATAACCAAGGACTGGAAGTTCCCGGTCCGGAACTGTTTTCCAATGATTAACTCCAGAGGACAGTGTTTGTCACGGGACACAGTGTACAAACATCATCCCCTCTCATGGCAGCACAGCAGCAGATCGAGGAGATCTCTGACCTTCTCTCCTCGCATGAAGCGGTCCTTCTCCTTCACGTTGATGTGGTCGATGGTGTGGCTCTGCTCGGCGCGCGACTCGTAGCGCACGCTGCCATCGGGGCGACGCACCACGCGCCCTTTCCGCCCCGTCATCTAGGGGGCAAAGGTCACAACCATTTCACAGACATTCCTTTTGGCGGCACGTTATCCACACATCTATTGATTTCCCAGTGGATCATCTTCACGGCTCGCCTTTCCTGATTTAGACATTTGCCCAGAGTAAAAAGCTCTAAAACAAGCCCCTCCCCCTCGCTGCCCGGCAACAGCCAACCACGTACCTCGGAGACTTTCTCTGGCCCTCCGAACTTGTCGATGAGCTCGTCCAGGGTGTTTAGGGGGAGCTCCTTCCCCAGCTCTGTGATCCTGTTGAGGAGGCTGTGTTTCATCTCCTCGATCTTGGCTGTGGGAAACAGGAGGAGCGTTTAGCGCCGTAACCCTAGCAGGGCGCCGTAAACCACCGCAAGGCAGCGCCGGCTAAGAGGGGGCCTCTTTAAAATCTTGACAGGCCCTGACGCTCTGCTCCGGAAGGATCCGTAGAGGAACGTTTTTTGTTAACCATCTCGTTTACATCTATTCTGAACAGCATATGCATCTAAAACCATGTTTTCCAGACACTATTCCACCGATAGTGCAAGAATTCCTCCCTTCCGACCGTGTACATGAATCCCCGTTCCCCCCGAGGGGACAGGCCCCCCCTTCTTCCCCACCTGTGTGGCAGCTGGTGTGGTTGACGAAGATCACGTCGTCGTTGTCGAGCAGCGAGTCGGGCGAGGAGTTGGAGTCTGTCTCCATGGCGTCGGAGTCGGTGCTGCTGTCGTCGCTGATGTTGATCACCCCGCTGATCTCCACCGCGTGCTTGGGCAGCTTGGGCTGCCGGCCCCTGGGCTTACCTGACGCCAGGAAGAACCCGCAACAGGTTAGACCCCCTCGACCACAGTCCAGCCATAGGAATGGGAAGCAGATGTGGTTTAAAAAAGTGGCAATTCGGTTTGTTTCTAGAACGTTCTGGCAGACTCTCTTACGTTTCCTCTTGTTCCCAGGGCCCTTCTCTCTCCTCTGCTTCTCCGAGGGAAAGTGCTTCATCACCAGAGAATGGAACACACCCCTGGGAGGAGACGCGCAGGAGAACAGAGACAGTTAGACTGACACAGGTACCAGTTGAGTTAAGACACTCAGTCAAACAGAAAGACAGTCAAACAGCCATCCAGCCTGCCTTCTGGTTTCAGACACATCTCTGCAGCACGCAGCCATCAGTCACTGTGGCAGCTATGACAGGAAGCTTCTGATTAAGCTCCTTATGTAACTGTCTTCTTGTCTAGCAGCAGGACAGGTGAGGCAGGCAGACGAGCAGACACTCTGGTATGTCGGCACGGCTGCAGAGTGCTGGAGTTCTTCCACACTGAAGCAGTTATTGCTTTTGTTTTAAACCTCGACAGAGGAATCTTCCGGGCCCTCTTCCCTCCCTCCCTCCCTCACGATGTCTCTTTGTGTACAGGTTAAAGCGGTGTTTGCACACACAGACCAGCGCCTGGCAAAACGCTCGTCTGCCATTCCAAACCACATTCATGCGAGTAAGGAAAGTACCGTGGATGCCACAAAGCGAGCTGGGAGGGGCTGAATCAGGGCTGAGCCCAATCAAACAGGAACAGACTTAAATACTACCTGTCACGGATCAGACACCTTCAGGAGACATTAGAGGGATTTAGCTGGCGTGACGAGGACAGCCAAGTAACAGCCCACATACCCACACACACACACGCTGTCACATATACCAACACACTCACATACACCAACACACACTCTCTCTCACATACACCAACACACACACACACCAACACACACACTCTCACATACCAACACTCTCACATACACCAACACACACACACACACACACACGCTCTCACATATACCAACACTCTCACATACACCAACACACACACTCTCACATACACCAACACACACACTCTCTCTCACATGACACCAACACACACAGGTTAACATCACACTCACTCTGCAGCAGAAACGAATCGGTCCAGGTGGCCGTCGTTCTCGTCCAGGACCTCCCGGGTGCGGGCCTCCCCCGTGGACTGCAGCCCCACCACGATGCACTGAGGACGGACACGAGCAGGACAGCGTGAGCCTCTTCACCCACCACATCTCCACACCACACCACACACACGTCCAGCAGCCTAAAGTCACGGGAGCGGTGTACAGCGAGCGCTCGGCGGGCGCGTCGGCCAGCAGACGGGCGGTGTGACGCGCGGGGTGACTGACCTTGCCCGCCAGCAGCTCCTTCTTAGCCAGCTCCACCAGGCAGCGCACCTTGGCGGCGATGCAGAGGTACTTGAAGAAGCGCTGGTGCGACGACCAGAACTGCCCCCACAGAGACTTCCTGCTCACCAGGCCCAGCTCGTCGGCAGCCCGCGTGAACGTGGCCAGCGCCTCGGCCCACTGGGGGGGGAGAAGCACGTCACACACACACACACACACGTGTCTATACTGACACACACACACGTGTCTATACTGACACACACACACACGTGTCTATACTGACACACACACACGTGTCTATACTGACACACACACACGTGTCTATACTGACACACACACGTGTCTATACTGACACACACACACGTGTCTATACTGACACACACACACGTGTCTATACTGACACACACACACGTGTCTATACTGACACACACACACGTGTCTATACTGACACACACACACACGTGTCTATACTGACACACACACACGTGTCTATACTGACACACACACACGTGTCTATACTGACACACACACACGTGTCTATACTGACACACACACACGTGTCTATACTGACACACACACACGTGTCTATACTGACACACACACACGTGTCTATACTGACACACACACACGTGTCTATACTGACACACACACACACGTGTCTATACTGACACACACACACACGTGTCTATACTGACACACACACACGTGTCTATACTGACACACACACACGTGTCTATACTGACACACACACACGTGTCTATACTGACACACACACACGTGTCTATACTGACACACACACACGTGTCTATACTGACACACACACACGTGTCTATACTGACACACACACACGTGTCTATACTGACACACACACACACGTGTCTATACTGACACACACACACGTGTCTATACTGACACACACACACGTGTCTATACTGACACACACACACGTGTCTATACTGACACACACACACGTGTCTATACTGACACACACACACGTGTCTATACTGACACACACACACGTGTCTATACTGACACACACACACGTGTCTATACTGACACACACACACGTGTCTATACTGACACACACACACGTGTCTATACTGACACACACACACGTGTCTATACTGACACACACACACGTGTCTATACTGACACACACACACGTGTCTATACTGACACACACACACGTGTCTATACTGACACACACACACGTGTCTATACTGACACACACACACGTGTCTATACTGACACACACACACGTGTCTATACTGACACACACACACGTGTCTATACTGACACACACACACGTGTCTATACTGACACACACACACGTGTCTATACTGACACACACACACACGTGTCTATACTGACACACACACACGTGTCTATACTGACACACACACACGTGTCTATACTGACACACACACACACGTGTCTATACTGACACACACACACGTGTCTATACTGACACACACACACGTGTCTATACTGACACACACACACGTGTCTATACTGACACACACACACGTGTCTATACTGACACACACACACACGTGTCTATACTGACACACACACACGTGTCTATACTGACACACACACACACACGTGTCTATACTGACACACACACACGTGTCTATACTGACACACACACACGTGTCTATACTGACACACACACACGCAGTCTCAGGCCTCTGGTGGGCACGTGCGGAGGGGATGGGAGGGGAGACTCACCAGTTTGGCCGCCTTGTTGTACACCAGCTTGAAGTCGTCGTCCAGGCCGATCTCCTCGATGCGGAACGACACCCCGGAGAAGCTCAGCTGCCGGGCGATGTACATGCCGCTCACCTTCATGTCCATGGCGACGATCTCCATGGCGCCCACACCCCTGTCAATCATTGAAGAAAAAAAAACGAAAGAGAAAAAAAAAAACGAAACGTCATGTCAGGCCCCAGTGACACGACTGGGGGGGTGGGGAGTAAGTTGGCAGGGGCCAGAGGAGGAACGGAGGAGGGCGCACCTCTTCTCAATGGCGTGCAGGAAGTCGTCGAAGGTCTTGAAGGGCGTGCCCTCGCCCCAGATCCCCAAGCGGCTCATGTAGATCATGTTCTTTGGCTCGGAGGCACCTGGGCACACAGAGGAGGCCTGGTTAACCACGGGCTCTGTTCTCCGCTCCCGACGGGAGAGCGGGAGAGGGAGTGACACGAGCACCAGATACAATCTGAGAGAGGCCGAGAGCAGCTGTGACGGTGGCCGTTCGTCACGGACAGGTGTGTGTGGCCCTCACCTGTGGCACTGGCGTAGACCACCCTGGCCAGGGGCAGCTTGTTCTGCAGGTCCAACACTGCCTTGCCCATCTTGGTGGACGTGGCGTTCTTGGCTTTGTGGCATTCGTCAAACACAATCTGCAGTGGGGGGCGGGGTCAAGGGCCAACACACTGACTAGGGCCCCCCAGAGGTTCCAGGGGCCCACACACAGACTAAAGCCAGCACACAGAGAGCTGGGCTAGCCTGACCCAGTCTCTCAGACCTGCCTCATTGCTGCCAGGCCGGATGGTCGACAAATGAGCTAAAACAAACGAGAGTGTACACCCAAGACATGTATAGGTTCTTAGTTTAGGTTCAGGACTATATAGGTCAATAAGGGGAACAGAAAACACGTGGCCTGCTAACTCAATTCAAGTGCTTACTACAATATATATCCCTGTGACCCCCCATAGACAGTGGTGACAGCCCAGATATTCTACACTTATCCACCGGACCGGAACAGTCCAGAAGGGCTAAAGAGACCAGAGAGGATACGACTCCGTCGAAGCCGGGTTGACACCAGTCCAGGATCTGCTTGAGTCTGGTCCGGTGCTGGCCTCCGGCCTGGCTCTCTCCGATCAGAGCTGAGTAGGTAGCAAACAGGACGCCCTCTGAGGTAGCTGTGTCTCCATACTTTATCTGCGGAGGATTCCGGAAACCGGTTAGACTCTGCGGCGCACTTATCGGCGCTCTCGCGGCGTTAACGTAGAACGCGAGCGAGCGTTCAGGAGGGTGGCGGGGGCTCACCTTGTTTAAGGCATGCACAGGGATGATGGGGGCGTCGATGTCTTTCAGGTCTCTTTCGGCGTCGTACTTTAGGTCGTTGGAGACGCTAAACCTGAGAGGAGCAGAGAGTTAAAGAGAGAGATGTGAGGAGGGTGGATCAGCACCATGGCGGTCCGTCCTGGGATGACGGACGGGCGCGCCTGCTCGGCGTTGGGGTGGCGGGGGAGGTGTGGGCAAGGTGTGTGGGGGTGGCGAGGGAGGCGTGGTCTCACCAGAGCGCTCTCTTCCTGCCCTTCAGGTAGTTCTCCAGGATGATGCCGGCTACAGTGCGGCCCTTCCCCACGCCGGCACCGTCTCCGATCAGGAAGCCCGCTCGCTGGTTGTTCTGCAGGATCACCTCGTGTTGCTGGGGAGGGGAGGAGGGAGGGAGGAGGGGAGGAGGGAGGAGGAGGGGAAGGCACTTCAGACACGGTCACGTACACACATTCAAACCTCACCCAGTATTCATCATTATCCTCTACACGGAAATCATCAATATCATGGTGAATCAAAGTACAGCACAGACAGACACAGTGACTGAGGGGCTTATTGATGAATCAGGGCGGGGAGGCAGAGAGAAGCAGTCTCCAGCAGGTGGGGCTAGGGCGGGGCGGGGTTGCCTAGCGAAGGGGAGTAAGGGGTTACCTGGCAGGCGTAGATGATGGCCTCCAGCTGCAGAGCGGAGAGCAGGCCGTTGTTGATGATGGGGTCAGGAATGGACAGAGTGTAGGTGATGTCGGGAGGGGGAACGCTGGACAGCGTGTTGGTCTCCACCACGATGTCTGGGTGGGAGATCCCGATGGTGGCTGGAGAGGGAGGGAGGGCGAGAGCGAGAGCGAGAGCGCGAGAGAGAGAGAGAGAGAGAGAGAGAGAGAGAGAGAGAGAGGGTTGAGAGAAGGAGAGAGAGGGGGAATGAAACAGCTGTGTCTGAGGATCACAACAAGACTAGCTGACAGGGAAAACAGGACTTAATCGTGTTCAGTACACACGATATGCCCTCCACAAACACCAAGAGTTGCCATCTGAGGAACATGTGGCTAAAGCCCAGTCATATAGACATCATATCTGTTATATCCTAACGATGACAGCGTGTTGTGCTGCTCGTCGCGCACATGCGTGGGGAGGTGCAGCGTACATTTGGAGGGCTTGTAGTCGGCGTACGTGTCCACGTGCCCCAGCTCCTCTGTCTCCTCCTCCTCTGCCTCCTCCTCCTCCTCCGCAGGCGTCTGCGTCCTCGGAGCCTGCAGCCGCAGCAAGGGAACATGGGAAATGGAGTTTACAACCCTCACAACAGGAAGCTCCTCCCTTACGGGTCCACCCCTCGGAGTTGGAACTCTCGGGCGTGGCTATGACGACTACAACCGCCACAACGACCGAGGTGAAACGAAAGACGACCGAGGCGAAGTGAAAGGATGAGAGTCCAAATGAAATCGGAAGATTCAAGGTCGGAGTTGGAAAGGGAGGTGCTGAGGTTTGCTTTAAGTGCAGTGTTAGGGGGCAGTTAGGGCCTGCTGAGGCAACATCAGTATTGTAGCGAGGGCTTTTTGGAAAAGTTTATAGGGAAACCCCACAAGCCTACTTAGAAAAGCTGCCCACACTGGCCGCATTCATTACAAAAATGTTTCTATATATCTATAGAGTATATATACTATTTGCATGATCAGGAATGATCTGAAATATACCAGTGAATACCAGAGAAGCCTTGAGATCCATTTTGCATTGCGTAATTTCTAAAAACATACGCATTTTTAGGTCCGTTTAAAATGATGTGGTCAGTTTACAATGACGTGGTCAGTTTGGGCTAGCAGTCTGAGCAGGCCGTTTGGGCTTGGTCTGAGCTGTGTGTTCCCGCTCCTGTTACGGCCTGATTCCCCAGTTTGGGAAGCTACCTGGAATCCTCCAAAAGGTGGAGTGCTGATTATGGCAGTGATTTCCTCCAAACTGCTCAAACCCTGAAACCTGCTGGAGCCATTCCGCTGCAAAGAACACAAACAAAACAAAACTCAAACCAAATGCAAAAAAAAAATAACAAAACCACAAACAAACGTGTGTGTGTGTCGTGTGTGTCCTGTGTGTGTCCTGTGTGTGTCCTGTGTGTGTCCTGTGTGTCAGAATCAGAATGGGATTTATTCGCCATGAAAGTTTGCACAGACAAGGAATTTGCTTTGGCAGGAAGGTGCATACAATAAACATATAGGGACCTAAAATTTTAATATGTGGACTATCTATACTAAGGGTACATAAACTAGCAGTACTAAGTGGAATTAGAATTAAATAAATTATACAATAAAATATAAGTTGCCGTAAGTGCGCAATTCACAATATATTTGTCATCAAATGGCGAAAACAGACAACAGAAAATCGTTACACAAGTGTATCATGTTGACTGGTTTGCATTGTGAGAACAAATAGGAAAACAGTCACTTAACAGGTCACTCAAACGGCAGTTAAACCCCCCCCAAGAGAGGGGGTTTCTTTGTGTGACATATTTGAGGGGTCTTCCCTCTTATTCCAGTATAACATTTGTGCCTCTCTTTGCCCTTCCCCAGAACACATGACACTAGTCATATTAACCATCTGGAGTGTTCACTTTCAGAGTGTACATGGGTGTGTTGATATGAACACGACTGTGTGAGTTGGCAGCTGACTCCAGCTACACTCTGGCATGCGCACACATGCTGTACCTATGGATGGAGGTTTGGGGGGGAAAAGATTTACAATGTTTGCATACGTGGGTGGTGGGAGATAGAGAGAGAGAGAGGCAGAGAGATTCAGAGAGACAGAGAGACAGAGAGAGAGAGAGAGAGAGAGAGAGACAGAGACAGAAACAGAGAGAGACACAGAGAGAGACATAGACAGACAGGTGTGTGTTGCCCGGCCTGACCTCCAGCTGGCTCTGTGCTGGTGTGGAGGCGGGGCCTGCGGGGCCGGCGGGGCCCGAGGTATTGGTGTTGACGTCCCATATGGTGAGGCCGTGGGACAGGCTGTCCGTGCTGATCAGGTTCTGGGCGTCGGCGTACTCCGACAGCGAGTCGGCCGGAGAGGAGAACAGTGATGTGTTGGAGAGGTCATCTATGCATGACAGGTCCTGCGACAGGAGAGAGACGAGGAGAGAGAGGGGGAGAGACAGAGAGAGAAATAGAGGGAGGGAGAGAGGGTTAAGGGAGGGGGGATCAATTGATGTCATTGTTTTAATACTTTTGTCTGGCGTTGTATTAACGGACCCAAACACAGGGAACTGCGTCTTAGCACAGTCATTTTTATATGACACCAGCGAAGCAGAAGGCCTGTAACAGGACACACAGTGGATTTCAACACATTTCCTCAGAACAGAAACTCTCTACCCATGACTCAGGAAAAAAAAAAAAAGAAAGAATGAAAAAAAAAACCTTCATGCAAACTATTAGCAAACAAGTAAGCCAGACTTCTTCTCACAAACGGCTTTAACAACATGTCTCTTCTAGGGAACACTGTTCCTAAGGCTTATGTCCTGTCTTGTAGACATTCAATTTGCACAAACAAATGACCTCGACGAAGGGCCATTTACCCAGCGGTGTGGCTGTCCTTGGTGTGTTCCCGATAGAAATGCCAGATAACAGACCGTGGAAAGCGGTTGAGGTCTGCTTGAACGGAGCTGGATTAGACTGTAGGGAAGGCAGTCATGCATGACGGCGGAGCTTGTTTTTGACCCCGACCTGCTCGGGGGAAGGGCCTGGTGTTCCTCTGGTGGAGAGGAGAGGGTGACACCTGGGACACACACGTCCTGCGCTCAACGCACGCCTCACCTCTCCACGCGTGTGGAAGTGTGTGTGTGTGTGTGCGTGTGTGTGTGTGTGTGAGGCAGAGGGAGTGAGAGAGTTAGGGAGTAATTATGTGTGTGGGGAGTCAGATGGCTGAGCGGTGAGGGAATTGGGCTAGTAATCCGAAGGTTGCCAGTTCGATTCCCGGTCATGCCAACTGACGCTGTGTCCTTGGGCAAGGCACTTCACCCTACTTGCCTCGGGGGGGAATGTCCCTGTACTTACTGTAAGTCGCTCTGGATAAGAGCGCCTGCTAAATGACTAAATGTAATGTGTGTGTGTGTGTGTGTGAGTGTGAGAGAGTACAGCTCATTTCAGGCATGACTACCTTCCTATCTATACATCCAACCAGTGTGACTCCCCCAGGAGCAGTGGGGGCTCGGGTTGACCCTAACCCTGTAAACCAGGGGGCGAGGGAAGGAGAACGGGCCGACCAAGGACATGCCTGGCTGGGACTGTGTTTACCCAGAGAATGTTTGAGAGCGAGCGAGCGCGAGAGAGCGAGAGAGAGCGAGAGAGCGAGAGAGAGAGAAAAACTCACACACACACCCACACACGCACACACACACACATGACCTAGTGTTACTGAACCGAACTGTCGAGAATCTATATTCATTAATGTTCATCCAGTCAGAGAGCCCGAGAGATGAGTGGCAGGCAGAGAGGCAGTCATCTGGTATTCAGATTTTCTCTCAGCAATGAAGATGGAGGGAGGGGGTGGGGACAGGGAGGTTGACAGGATGACGGAGGGTAGGGGGATGAGGGAGGCTGGGGGGATGGGAAAGGCAGGAGGAGGAGGGAGACGATCTGAGCGTGACTGGTGGGGAAGCTTGTTTGTTCCTGCGGCTGGGTCTGCTTGCTGCTGAGGTTGGAGCCTGTCAGACAGAGATAAGGCCTGCCTCTCCACCTCCATGTCTCTTTCTCTGCGTCTGATTACCACCGCACTGATGCTCATCTGGCCTTTCAGCCCGCTTCTCCCCGCCAGTCCCCCCACCCTCCTCCCTGTCTCTCTACCCCCACCTCTAGGTCCTACACCCTCCCTCCTCCCTGTCTCTCTACCCCCACCTCTAGGTCCTACACCCTCTCTCCTCCCTGTCTCTCTACCCCCACCTCTAGTTACATTTACATTTAGTCATTTAGCAGACGCTCTTATCCAGAGCGACTTACAGTAAGTACAGGGAAATTCTCCCCGAGGCAAGTAGGGTGAAGTGCCTTGCCCAAGGACACAACGTCATTTGTCAAGGCCAGGAATCGAACCGGCAACCTTCTGATTAATAGCCCGACTCCCTAACCGCTCAGCCATCTCACCCTACAGCCTAGTTCCTACAGCCACCCTGCCTCCCTCCCAGTCCTCCTGGCTTTAACAGCTCACCTACCTGCCTCTCCACCTCCATGTCTCTTTCTCTGCGTCTGTCTAAACCTACGGGGTGTGTGTGTGTGTGTGTGTGTGTGAGGATGAAGCAGAGTGATTCCACATGTGTTCCCACACAGCCTGTCCTCAAGCAGGCTCCTCCCCCCAGTGACACCGTCCCCTCTCCCTCTGCGCCTCAACTCCAGGCTCCTCCCCCTCCCCGGAGACGGCCAGAGACACGCTCGTGCCCAAATACGGACTTCCTGTTCACGATCCATCTGCAGCCGTGATACAATCACAACCCCCCCCCCCCCCCTCCCTGTGACCACGCGGCCCGTTTACCACACACACGTACACACACGCACCCGCGCGGATATATGCAATCACACATGCATGCACACACAGAGAGAGAGAGACACACACTAAATTGTATCCATCTGCCTGAGAATAATGACAGTTGTCAGGCTGTGAGAGAGAGAGAGAGAGAGAGAGAGAGAGAGAGAGAGAGAGAGAGAGAGAGAGAGAGAGAGAGAGAGAGAGAGAGAGAGAAAGAGAAAGAGAGAGGACAGAGAGAAAGAGAGAGAGAGCGAGAGAGAGGAGAGAGCGAGAGAGAGTGGTGAGTAATGGAGGCAGCGCAGAGCAGCCACGCCAGCCGTCCCTGTCACACACGCAGACAGCAGGGTGATTTGGTGGCTCCTGGTCTGCGGGGCTGCGTGTAGACTTACAGTATCAGTGCCGAGATGTGAGAGGCTGTGGAAGGGAGCACGGCGAGAGTGCGTGCCAGGGGCATCCATCACCCCACCACACAAAACACGTTGATGTTGTTTTGAATCGTTTGCGATTTGCAATCGGCGCGCGTTCGCTAATCGCCTCGCGCCGCCGCTGGTCTGTGCGAGGCGGGAAGACTCCTGAGGAGTTTGTGAGAAAACATCAGACCCTGAGGGGCGCGTTTATCCGTCGGCCTGCGGTCGTCGCCCTGCCAGGGAATCAGCAACGACAGAACACAGCCCGTCCTCGCCCGCAGAGATACCGGCTCCGAGCCGTCCTGTGACAGGCAGAGCAGCCATGGCTGTTTGGCTGTGTGTGTGCTCCTGGGCTGGTCGGAGGCCTCTCCCTGACCTCCAGGGCTGGCCTTTTCACATGGCCGAGCTGGTCGTATTTGTCTCAAACGAGTCAGGAGGGAGTCAGGTGGCTGAGCTGTTAGGGAATTGGACTAGTAATCCGAAGGTTGCTGGTTTGATTCCCGGCCGTGCCAAATGACGTTGTGTTCCTGGGCAAGGCACGTCACCCTACTTGACTCGGGGGGAATGTCCCTGTACTTACTGTAAGTCGCTCTGGATAAGAGCGTCTGCTAAATGACTAAATGTAAATGTAATGTAAATGTAAACGAGGTCTGCTCGTCGGTTTAATTCTAAACAATATCGTATCAAATTCTGCGTAGTGAAGGACAGTTCTGTGTAGTGAAGGACAGTTCTGCGTAGTGAAGGACAGTTCTACGTAGTGAAGGACAGTTATGTGTAGTGAAGGACAGTTCTGTGTAGTGAAGGACAGTTCTGTGTAGTGAAGGACAGTTCTGTGTGCCGAGTCGGTGGTTTTGCAGTACAGTCGACTGCTCCTCCTCCTCCTTGTTTACAACAGGCAGAGGGAGTCTAGCAGACTTCCTGCAGCTCTAACCACTGTCCCCTCCTCCTCAACCCCCCTCACCCAGAGAGGCTGGGCTAGGCTGGGCTGGGCTGGGCTAGGCTGGGCTAGGCTGGGGAAATCCCCCTCCAGCCTGGACAGGAAACAACTCCAGCAGTTCATTCAGCCAGCAAACAGAGCCCTGTCAACCACAACCACCTCCACGCCTCTCTGCATCGCCCTCTCTGCATCGCCCTCTCTGCATCGCCCTCTCTGCATCGCCCTCTCTGCATCGCCCTCTCTGCATCGCCCTCTCTGCATCGCCCTCTCTGCATCGCCCTCTCTGCATCGCCCTCTCTGCATCGCCCTCTCTGCATCGCCCTCTCTGCCCTTTTGTTGTGCTCGCCCACAGGAATCCGCCGGGGCGGATCGGTTCGCGACGAGAAAAGGGCACATTTTTCAAGCGACTTTCTTCACCTCCAGGTCTCGCTTTCTCCCACAGCGTCAGACTGGAGCACAGTCACTCTCACCTCCTCAAAACCAAGCCCAGTCACTCTCACCTCCTCAAAACCAAGCCCAGTCACTCTCACCTCCTCAAAACCAAGCCCAGTCACTCTCACCTCCTCAAAACCAAGCCCAGTCACTCTCACCTCCTCAAAACCAAGCCCAGTCCCTCTCTCCTTCTCCAAACCAAGCCCAGTCACTCTCACCTCCTCAAAACCAAGCCCAGTCCCTCTCTCCTTCTCCAAACCAAGCCCAGTCACTCTCTCCTTCTCCAAACCAAGCCCAGTCACTCTCACCTCCTCAAAACCAAGCACAGTCCCTCTCACCTCCTCAAAACCAGAAGGCTGGCAGAACTCATCCACGACCCCCCGCTGTCATGACGTCACGTCCCGTCGCCGCCCTTCCTCCTCGGGGGCACGGGGGTTGCCCGGGGGTTGCCCGGGGGTTGCCCGTGGGGCATCAGTGACAGCCCCGCCCCTCACGCAGCCCCCCCCCCCAGCGGAGCAGCTTCACCCTCCAGGGCCACGCTGCCCAACCGAGGTCTTACGTCCAGACCAGGGGGAAAGCCCTGAACATTCCAGCCCGGCTCCCTCCAGCCAAGCCATACACAGACCGTGACCTTCAACCCCATCCTCCACTGCCAAAACCTTGGCGACCAGAGCGCAGTGTTGACTGTAACGGTCAAAGCCGAACCCGGCTCATGTTGCTTAGCTCCCGCCCCCCCCCCCCCCCCACCCCCTTCCCGAACAAGGCCCTCCCCGCCCTGACCCCGGGTCAGAGGTGTTTCGTGACCCCGCCCTGACCCCGGGTCAGAGGTGTTTCGTGACCCCGCCCTGACCCCGGGTCAGAGGTGTTTCGTGACCCCGCCCTGACCCCGGGTCAGAGGTGTTTCGTGACGTGCTGTTCCGCCTCAGGAAGCCTTGCAGACGTCAGCGAACTCTCCCATGTTATCAACAGAAAAGGCCGAGTCCAGCTGTCGGGTTCTGAGTGTGATGACATGAAGGAGAAAGAGAGGGAGGGAGGGAGGGAGGGAGTAGACTGGCTGGCATATTTCAAAACTCTACAGTGCATCCTCTTCTCGTCTCCTCGTCTCCACTCCTCATATCCTCAGGCCTTGATCTGAGGCCACGAGCTGCACTGCCTTGGAACGAGAACGGAGGCAAAGCCAACGTCAACGTTTTGGCTCCTGGGGAAAAGTCGAGGTTTTGGAGGGGAGGCAACGGAAACGCAGAAGAGGAAGCGACTTCAGAGTGTGGAGATGCAGCCGCATGGCTCTAGGTGAAGGGGGGTGAGCTCGGGGCTTACCGGAACCCTGTGGCACAAGCCGCTGAGAAATGAGCAGCTACACACATACGAGAAACCAGACTGATAAGCAAGTGTGAGCATGTGCTACGTGTGTGTGCGCGCATGTGCTGTGTGTGCAGGGTTGCATCCCTAACAAGTAAAGGAAATAAAAGCAGGGAGAAATCGGAGGTGACACGTCGACAGGGACAACCGAGTCCTGGAGAAATCCTCGGTCACAGTAAGTCTCTCCCTGTATGACATCCACCGGGTTGATTTACTTTGAACCAAGCCACCGTTCTGGATTCTATAGTGTGTGGGAGCACCATGTGAGGTAGCTCATGCGTCAGCTGACCCCCTGTGGTCAGCTGGTTGGGACGGCACTGTGACACATGTGACATCTACAGTTCACAGTGAGCGTACGGCCGGGATGTCGACACGACCCCTTGACCTCTGGACAGACTCCAAACCTGCAGCTGTGATAGGACCTGGAAGCCAGAGGCGCCCCGCGTATCCAGCAGCCTCAATCCACTTAAACACACTTCAGACTAGACGCTCGAGTATCGAGCCGTTTGGACTGAACAGCGGCTCTCCGTCGACGCCTCCCGCTACTCCCTCGTTCGTCTCTCCGGTTCTGCCACCCACTCACCGCTCGTTCATCTGTTCCCTCATCCTCACCCCCACACCCCACCTCGCTTAGTCCTCTACTTCCAGTAACAGACTACCTGCCCGGCCAGGCCTTCCCAGCAGCGTGTATGTGTGTGTTTCGGAGCTGAGAGGACCTGCACCTCTAGACGCCGTGGGATGGGGCCGGGCGGGTGTGTGTGTGTGTGTGTGTGTTCGGGGAGGGAGGGGGGGGGGGGGGTAACATCAGAAACGGCCGCCTAAACACTGGAAACATCCTGCTACGCTGACTGGTTCTTTACTTTGGCTGCCAGGGGAGGGACTGAAAGAAGCTGTTTGATTCCGGGAAAAATATGAACGAGTGTGTGTGTGTGTGGGGGGAGGAACCTTTGTGTTAGCGAGACAACAGAGCAGGGCCAATCTCCTGGCCACCTCCGGCTGAGGCGTGGGGAGGAACACCCTGGAAACACAGTTGACAACATCACATTCCCTTTACCAGCTCGTCTTTAATGAAAGACCCGATCACAACTCACGAAAAGGCATGATGTCCGCGGTGGGGGGGGGGGGGGGGGCAGATGGAGGGATGAGGAGAGGAGAAGGGAGAGATAAGGAGAGGGTGAATGGAGAGGAGAAGGGAGAGATAAGGAGAGAGTGAATGGAGAGGAGAAGGGAGAGATAAGGAGGGGTGAATGGAGAGATGAGGAGAGGAGAAGGGAGAGGTGAATGGAGAGATGAGGAGAGGAGAAGGGAGAGATGAGGAGAGGAGAAGGGAGAGGTGAATGGAGAGATGAGGAGAGGAGAAGGGAGAGATAAGGAGAGGGTGAATGGAGATATGAGGAGAGGAGAAGGGAGAGGTGAATGGAGAGATGAGGAGAGGAGAAGGGAGAGATAAGGAGGGGTGAATGGAGGAGTGGACAGGTCTGCGGCCATGACTGCCTGGCTATCAGGTTCAACGCCTTACTGGAAGCCAGCGGTGAGAAAGGCAATTTGTCACATTTAATGTGACTGACTGGAACACAGGCAACAAACAGGAGAGGATGACCAGTGAGTCCAGTGTGAATTACGTCATCTTCTGGAATAGTCCGTATTGGCTAACCAGCAGGATAACACACTGAATCACACCTTACTTTACAAATGGGCTTAAATGTGGGTAACGTTTAGTATGAAACTAAATCTATCAGAATACACTCACTCACGCATTCAATGCCAAACACGACTCAGGTTGTCAATGGCTATACTCCACAAATAGATCACAGCTTGTGATTTCTCACCCAAACACCCTGGTGCACAGAGGTCGTTTGAGGCCAAGTGCCTATCGATAACAACGGACCAAGGTGAAAGCCAGGACCTCATCAAGACAGAGCTACAGAATGGAGCAGGAAGCTTTTTCATTCAAATACAGGAGGAAATGACTGAACCAAAATACAGCAGCTCTAACAGGGAGTGTCGGGTAACTGTCGGCAAACAATAAAAACCTAGCCTCACCTACTTTTCTCAGACATGGGGATGTCAGCGGCTCAACTCGTGGCATAAAGTAAACGAATTGAAGCCTTTAGAACAACAGTGGCTTCTCAAAAAAGACACTATTTGACAAAAGGTTTAACCGTCTCTCTGCTCCTGTACCAAACACACTCGGAGGAGAAGTGAAAAGCAGCCCTACCTTGGGTAGCGGTCGTCCCAGCTGCGAGTAGAACTTAGTCCAAAACTGCATGAGCGACATGAGTCCAAACACTCGGAGAGGAACCCCCACACACACACACACACACACACACACACACTCCTAAATCACCTTCCCTTATTCCAGCCCCCTTTATCCATGTATGTGCTGGCTACAATAGTAATGAGGCTTTTTACAGCTGCTGTTGCTCTACAACAGCTCTCTCTCTCTCTCTCTCTCTCTCTCACACACACACACACACTGCCCAGGTAGACTCTGTCCAGCTCCACCCTCTCTCCCACATGGTCCTCTAAAACACACTTCCTGGTTCGCCAGAGCTGCCAGGTATTTGCATAGAAGGTTTAGTCATATTGATTGTGGTCTGGTTCCCCTGGTGCTCAAAGGTGGTTGGGGAGAGAGCGAGAGAGAGAGAGGGAGGAGAGGGGAGGGGAGCCGGGGAGAGGGAGGGAGGAGCTTTCAGGAAATGATGCTTTTGTTGGTAAGTGACTAGAGTTACTGGCAGTCCTGCCCATTTTACTGTACATGGTGTAACTCAACCGCGCTTGTATAGTAAACACTGCTGCGTGCTGGAGTCTTTGTGACCTCACACCCATCGCTTCACTTAATGGTCTGGGATCAGTACTTAATGATTATTATATTTAGAGACTGGCTGAGAGGCAATAGTGCTAGCCGGCTGGCTTGGCTTATTTCGGTCTCTGACTTTTGTCAGTCTGACAGCGAATGGGGATTCAGTTTCCAAGCTGCTGTTTGCGAGCGGCCTAAGAGGAAATGATAGACTGTCTGAAAGGAAAACTAGTCCACTTTAAGGGATCTAGATTCAAGAAAAGCAGAAAGAAGACTGTCCGGAAAAAGTTTCTGAATCTGGTCACAAGGTAGATAAAATAATATATATATATATATATATATATATATATATATTTTTAAGAATTATTTGGCATGGTCACTATCACACATGTGTTTTACAGCCATCAGAACCTGGTTAAATCAAATAATACAACTCTGATCGAGCGCACGACTGCATGGCCAGAATCACAGACAGAAACACACTTTCCAGGCCAGTCCCACCTCAACAGGGCGCGAGGACAAACAGACAGATTAACGACCTGCTGCACATTTACGCTAACACTTGACTGTCATAACAGTGAGGATCTTTTTAGCCTTCTCTGGAAGTTCCTTGAACATTCCTGGGAGAATCCTGCTGTTCTCCTGGCTGAAGAGCCCCCTGTCCCGGGTCTGAACAGGAGGCTGGCCTCTGTCCCGGGTCTGAACAGGAGGCTGGCCTCTGTCCCGGGTCTGAACAGGAGGCTGGCCTCTGTCCCGGGTCTGAACAGGAGGCTGGCCCCTGTCCCGGGTCTGAACAGGAGGCTGGCCCCTGTCCCGGGTCTGAACAGGAGGCTGGCCCCTGTCCCGGGTCTGAACAGGAGGCTGGCCTCTGTCCCGGGTCTGAACAGGAGGCTGGCCTCTGTCCCGGGTCTGAACAGGAGGCTGGCCTCTGTCCCGGGTCTGAACAGGAGGCTGGCCTCTGTCCCGGGTCTGAACAGGAGGCTGGCCTCTGTCCCGGGTCTGAACAGGAGGCTGGCCCCTGTCCCGGGTCTGAACAGGAGGCTGGCCCCTGTCCCGGGTCTGAACAGGAGGCTGGCCCCTGTCCCGGGTCTGAACAGGAGGCTGGCCCCTGTCCCGGGTCTGAACAGGAGGCTGGCCTCTGTCCCGGGTCTGAACAGGAGGCTGGCCCCTGTCCCGGGTCTGAACAGGAGGCTGGCCTCTGTCCCGGGTCTGAACAGGAGGCTGGCCTCTGTCCCGGGTCTGAACAGGAGGCTGGCCTCCAGAAGCTCTCTGTTCCCCTCACTCTGTCTGGGTGTCTTTTGTCTCTTTTTAGGTCCAGCGCTTCCAGAACAGCTAGCCTGACGTCATGGGACATTCAAGCTTTCCCATTGGGCTTCCCAAATGTAACAACACCTTGGTTGATATTTTGCTCAGGTAAACTTTATTGTTATTATTATAACTTGATTTTTGCAGTCTGTTCTGGTTAATTGTTATTTTATCAATTATTTCTCAAATACATCAACTTTCTACGTACAAAATACGTAAATTTTTGGGGGGCAATCCAAATCTAAAGAATGCCTGTCCGAAGAGCTACCAGAGGTTTAGACATATTGCGAGACACACTCTCTCTCCCTCTCTGACAGGAAGTGGAGCAGAGCAAGTGTGTGTGAGTGAGAGAGGGGGAGAGAGAGAGGGAGAGAGAGCGACAGAGAAAAAGAGTGTCACAGAATGAGTGCAGCTGTTCACTGTTTGTGGGTTAGACAGCGGTTAGTAAATGTGCTCTCCTAGCATTTTATTCCAGTAAGTCGTGTTTTTTTTGTGAAACTTTCTGAATCATGTTACACCGCGCGGCACGAGGACCTCTGCCAGGGCTCCGCCAGACCTGCAGAGCGCGGTGACGACGGGGTCATCTGCCTGGGTGCTCGTGTTCCTTCACACCACTGAAACTGCTCTCTCTTCCCACTGAGCGCTACTGAGGTTTACAAAGTACTATGCAGTGCATCTCGCTCGCCCTTTGACACACGCGCGCACACACACAGATGTGTTTACATCTCTCTCCAGCCAGGGACGCACGGACAACAAGGTTAACTACAAATAAACATCATTCTTTTTTTTCTTCTTTTTTTTCAAGCAGAAAGACATGTGGATGTGCGCTTGTTTTAATTATCTCAAATTCCTCAGAGGAACGTCCTGTGCCCTGTCTCTCCAAACACTATCAGGATACTCTCCACGCTACTAAAGAAACAAACCAACCAGCATTGCATGCTGGGATGCCGAGGCCTAACGAAGGCCTGGCCTGCTAGCTATTAGACCACTGGTGCTTCTCACTATAACACCACAGCCATGGTGATGAAGGACACTGATGTGCATTTTCCTCATGTGACTGTATTATTTGCCTAACTGTCAGACAAACTGTGGTATGCTAATCTGTGCAATGATATGGAATGACGGATGCACATAACAAGCCCACACACACGGAAAGCCTTGAAACAAGTTCTCAACACTGTTTGCAAAGGCAGCAGGGCCATATATCCATGTTACAGGACAGAGAGGGAGAGAGAGAGGGGGGGAGAGAGGAGAGGGGGAGAGAGAGAGGGGGAGAGAGAGAGGGGGAGAGAGAGGGGGGGAGAGAGAGGGGGTGAGAGAGAGGGGGTGAGACAGAGGGGGGGAGAGAGAGAGAGGAGAGAGGGGGAGAGAGAGAGGGGGAGAGACAGAGGAGGGGAGAGAGAGAGAGGAGAGAGGGGGAGAGAGAGAGGGGGAGAGACAGAAGGAGAGACGTGAGATGGGGAGGGAGAGGAGAGGTTGAGTTGTTAAGAATTAGTCATGACTCACAACCCTGTGACTTCCAAATGTTTGCTGCATGCCTCACGACATGTGGAAGCCCTTTTTCTGTCTCAGAACAGCTGAGAAAGCACACACACACACACACACACACACACACACACACGAAAGACTCGTCAGACAGTCCTCTTGGGTAGAGAGAAAGAGAGGAGTCAAGTCGAGTGGAAAAGCAATGAACTCCCGCTTGGTTCACCAGAACTAGCGTTCACACTGAAACAGGGGTGACGCATCCTTGTTCTCCTACGATGCCGCCGCCTCTCCCCTTCATGGGTGGACGAGGTCCGTCTGAACCCGAGCACCCTGCTGGGACCAGCCCCCGCATCTACTACACAGGAGCCATGGCTGCCAGGCTGGAGTGGGGCTGCTCGGCTGGAAGCTCATGACAGAATTAGCCCTCCGTTCAGTCCTCGGACTTTTGGCGGTTCTTACAGTGTGCTTCCAGGTGTGTGTCGGAGAACGTGTGGCCCCAATTAATGTGTACAGATGAACTCAGAGATGGTGTCTGTCTCTCTCTCCCTCTCTCGCGCGCGCGCTCTCCCAGGCAGTACATCCACTGTAGGGCATTCAGGCCCAGGCCTCTGTAACAAGGTGCTTAGAATGGAAACACACTACACAGGGCTCGTCCATCCCTCCCCCCCGATCACTCACAACCCTCCCCCTTTCCCCTCCCCCCCCACCTCATAAACCCCGCCTCCCAACTCAATACTGGCAGCGCTGGACGTGGGGGGAATATTAATGGCTACTTAGTTGCCCATGACTGCTCTCATATACATACATTTATTGGAGTGTGTGGTGCGTGTGTGTGTTAAATACAGCTGTCAACTCCTGCCTGCCTAGATTAAGAGTCAGTGGTCTGCGTTATTGAGCTTATCTCCGAGGGGGTTAGGGGCGGGATTCCCATTCAAACAAACCAATCTGGAGCAGGGCAACACTGAGCCGGCCTCCATTAGATATGGAAAGGAGGAGAGAGGAAAGGTAGAAAGGAAGACTAAATATATTCAAAGAGGAAGTAACACCAAAAAAGAAAAGGATCAAGATAACCACAGCAACGAAATTCTAATCTCTTTCCGTTCACAAGTTTAAACCAGAAAGCTTGGCTTCAAAACGGCATCGCAGACACAACTCGCGCGAACATGAAGGAAGACCTGAACGGGGAAATCATTTATGTGAGCCCACTTCCTGGTGTGGATTCTCGTAACCCACATGGAGAGTGAGAGAGAGTGAGAGAGCGACACAGAGAGAGACAGACAGACAGAGAGACAGAGAGAGAGAGAGAGACAGAGAGAGAGAGAGACAGACAGAGAGACAGACAGAGAGAGACAGAGAGAGAGACAGACAGAGAGAGACAGACAGAGAGAGACAGACAGAGAGACAGAGAGAGAGACACACAGAGAGACAGAGAGAGAGACACACAGAGAGAGAGAGAGAGACAGAGAGACACACAGAGAGACACAGACAGACACAGACAGACAGAGAGAGACATAGAGAGAGACAGACAGAGAGAGACATAGAGAGAGAGACATAGAGAGAGACAGACATAGAGACAGAGAGAGACATAGAGACAGAGAGAGACATAGAGACAGAGAGAGACATAGAGAGAGCTGCTACAGAGTGAGGGTCGGC
>NC_085041.1:2664018-2689018 GCF_963692335.1 Osmerus eperlanus
TTTACACTCCGAAACAGAGTCTTTATCACGTTTGAGTTTCAGTCGATGGTGTTGGATGACTGTGGTTTCGTTATGAAATTTGAACCAGAATGTACCCAGGCGCTGGGGGCCAGACACCGTTTACAGTCTGACCCCTCGGTAGGCTGGCTCCGCTTGAACCAACTGGACCAATCACCAGCTCAGATGGAGCCGTGTTGATGTCACAGTTGCCACCCACACCCTGTGACCACAAGGGCTTCGTTAGAATTAGCACCAGTCGACCATAAACGGCCCCCTGGCACAGTGGGCCGTTTATGGTGTAAACACAGATTGGCCCGTTTCCTCATGTCCCGTGACCAGTCGTTCTGTCGGGTCTGGACAGCGATGAAGAGAGGCGTCCAGGGCCAACAATCAACGACCTATCCCCCCTGTTACTACTTCCAAAGCAGAATCGTATGGTTACTTTGAAGGTGAATGAACACCCGTGGATTTCTCTTTCTCACCATCTAAAACATGTCACAACCTCCCTCTCAAAACGGTGTTCCCAGACACTGCTGGGGCACAGTTAGCATCCAGGCTAGGTTGGAAATGCAGCTGTTTTCCCCTCGTGGTGAGACACACATTGCGGCGGCTGCCACGTGCGTGCAGAGGACTCTGCTCGACGGCGGGGTCGAAACAGCCTCTGACTCAATGTGAAAAACCACAGACCCTTTGCGCTGGCGTCATCGGAGTTGTAGTCCCCACTATGCTTTCAAAGAACCAGCCGCCAGAGGAAGAAGAGATGTCTTGTTAATCAGAAAGCTCGGGTGGAGGGAGGGAGGGTCTGTGTGACAGCGTGACTGTTTGAGGGTAAGGACTGAGAAGAGACAGAGGGCCAGGGAAACAGACAGAAAGAACATGAAGCGGGGTTGCCAGATGCAGAGATACTACCACCCCCCTCCCACCCCCCCAGGTCGCACGACGCCAGGCAGTCCCCCCCACAGGAAATTAGGGAGATCTAATAAGGCGTCAGAGGGCCGGGGCCCAGGTCCCCCTCCTCCCCTCGGCAGGGCAGAACGACACGTACGGCACCAGCTGCTCACGGCCCACTGCAGATCAGCCCTGCTATCGTCTGACGCTTTGAAAGTCCGCCCCGACTCCGGAGCTTTTTTACCTGCGACACCCGGATATCTCGAGTTACAGCGGGCAGCGTGACCTGAGGCCCAGGAGACACTGCCACTGGGTCACTGTCTATCCTGCCAGTGGGTAAGGCTCCTACCAAGAGAGCAGAGTTTAAACAGGAAGCGCTCAGGTGACGGCAGGATGATGCGAAATGCTACTGAACCACCCCTGGAGACGATGGTCGTGTCCCAGCGTGGGCGGGTGTGGGAGGGCAGGGACTACGTTCAGTGTCGGAGTAGGACCGAGAGAAGAGGCCGGGCGAGGAGAGGAGGAGTCCCACTGGTTACTTACTGGTTTCCAGATTGCATAGGACAGTGGGCGCTGTATCCGGCCTGCTGCGCGTAGGCCCACGAAACAGAGGGATACATGGAAGTCTGCAACACAAGAACACACAAGGCTTCCTTCAGTCACTGGCCGGCCGTGGACACACCTCTTAAAGGCGATGCACTTCAGTTCAGTTCAATGCTGTTTCAATAGTTTTATAGATGTTAGAATAGATGTTTTTTATAGTAAGGCTACACAATACACAACAGAAGCTAACACTTTTTTTTAAAAATCTATCTATCTATCTATCTATCTATATATATATATATATCTATATATATATATATATATATATATCTATATATATATCTTTTTTAAATATATATATATAGATATATATATATATATATATATATATATATATATATATCTTTTTTTAAGAATACAGGAAATGTTGACGACAAAGTGAAGGTTTGGTTTATATACAAACATTTCCCCAAATGTCCCAAGTGATACTTTCATTTCCACCAGTCTTATTCCCTCAGTACACACCCATGTGTGAAAAGGCCAGTGACTCCCGTAGGCGTTTGTTTGACATATAAGATTTTATTTTTATTTTTTTTACCTTGGTCTAGCTGAAGCATTATAAATCACAGAAGTCCCCTACAGGTGACGAACACAGACAAGGCATTGATGTCGTTAGCCTGGCCTGGATCTCTGAGTCAGGACAGGAACCAGAAACCACTAGCCGAGTCTGACACGGTCTGTGTTCCTGTCCAGGACGTGTCACAGGCCCTCCGCAAGGGCGCCCTGACGCTGAACGCATGGCCGTCACCGCTTGAGTTTCAGCTCATGCTCTGGTTAGGGACTTATTACTCAGCAGGAGTCATGAGAGGTTAGTCGAGGCAGGGGATCTGTTGACAGTCGTCTTCAGAATTTCCACCACGGCTCCCCTCTCATTCAAGACTCTATGCCGAGGTGTGCGCTGACTATGTTTGGCTGCAGTCAACACTGACAAAGACAACGGCCTGCAAAGCAACCTTTCGAAAGAAGCAGGCTGACTCGAGCTGCAGAATACATGGTCTGATGGTACATTGAATATCTTGGGTGCAGAATGATGCAAAGTCCCTTGGGCGCAACACCCACTATATATAGAGGCTCCTTGATGGAGGGAGGGGGAGAGGGAGGTGGGGGAGAGAGAGGAGAGAGAAGAGAGAGAGGAGAGAGGACAGAGAGAGACAGAGAGAGAGTTAGAGAGAGATATCTACCTCCACGTTGGAGGAGGCCACTGTGAACAGGCTGCTGTCCAGCTGGGGGCCCTCGGGGTGCAGGTAGTTCTCCCCGTCCATGACTGGTGCTGAGGGGAGGGTGGGCGTCAGGCTGAGATCCCACACATCACCCTTGGTTGGCTGAGCTGACCTCTGACCCCTGACCTGGAACGACGAGTCCTGCTGAACTCCACCTAACAGCGCCCAGCAACCTCCATGACCTACGGGTGGAGGAGAGAGAGGCAGGGAGGGAGGACAGAGAAGGAGAGATAGGGAGGAGGGGGAAGGTGGGTAAAAAGGAGGGAATTGAGGAGAGAGAAATAAGGCAGTTAGTTCAAACCCATATTCCTATTGAAGCGGCACTAAACAGGAAGTTCTGGCCACGAGCAGCGCGTGGAGAGATGAAGCCGTCAGTCATATGGCACAAACCCAAACGCTGCGTGTGCCGGCGCTGGACTGAAACCAGCTCAGTGATAGCGAGTTGGCAGCGAGTCACATGACACCTCGCTTCCCTCTACCCTTGACTGACAGGCCTCATTTCCCTCATGGGCTGTTGACACGGAGGACACCACACGTCAATCACTGCGCATGCTTCTATGAGGGGTTGTTACGGGAACGGAAAGACCCAATCAGGAAGTTGGCCTCACGTGATGCCACCATACCCACATCCAGTCCTGAACCCCACAAAAAAATGAGGAATGAGAGACTCGCTCTCGACTATTTCGGTTCTCTCTACACAAAAAATAAAATAATCCAAATGCTAGTCATGTACCAGAATTTGACGGTCGAGATATATATTTGCGAGGGTTGATATGCTGATGTGACAATAAACCGAAATAGGGACCTCTTAATTGGAACTTCCTTTATGGCCCTTGTCATAACTGGGTGAAGCCTGCCCCCCCCCCCCCCACATCCCTGGAGGTGGTGGTGGGGGGGGTGGCAGTACATCCTCACAGAGTTCAGATGAGGGTCTCCACAAGCAGGTCTTTGTGCTAGCCTAGCCCAGCCTAGCCCAGCTTAACCTTGTAGAGCCCAGTCCATGCTAACTAAGGGCAGCTAGAGAGGTTATGAATAGAGGTCTTGTTAGGCCTTGGAGTTTGATGCTGAGTAACAGCATCCACGACCCCTGAGGATTGAACAGGAAGAGCAGGAACTCTATCAGTGGCAGCAGGGGGTAGCCTCAGGAACAGGGCTGGGCCCTAACACTGTCAAAACAGAGGAAGTAGGCCTGGTGGAAGCTTCCAGATGGGTCTGGCGGAGGACAACAGACAACTCAAACAGGTCGAGCAGGGAAGGAGGAGTCTGGTGCAGAAATTCCACAGTCAAGACACCCTTGAAGGCTTTATCGACTGACAAAACACAACAAGCCTGCATCTCTATCCTTCACCCTTCTCTCTTTTCACCAGTTGTCCATCCCAATATTCCACATCTCTCTCTCTCTCCTGCATTAGAACTACCATCCCCCCTTCTCTCGCCATGCCGACGGCAGCAGCGCGGCAGCAAACGTCTCCTAGCAACGGAGAGGTGTCCATCTTTGGCAGCCCCTGTGTCTCCGAGGACAATCGATACTGATCATTATTTGCCTCCCAGATGTCTTCTTCCTGTAAGGCACTCTTATCATTACTGGAAAATGGCAGGGAGGGGGAAGGGGGGCACACTAAATAAAATGAATGAGAGAGCGAGCGAGCGAGCGAGGGGGGGGGGAGAGAGAGAAAGCGAGGGAGAATAACAGAGAATGGCCAACAATGAGGTTGTTTATATGTATTTTAGCCTAGCTGAGAGAGACATCTATTTACTTTTCCTGGTTTTTAAAGGCACGCCTGCTATTTAGGTCCTGTCTTGTGTCTGGGCTTTTTATTAACCCTTGTGCTGCCTTCGGGTCACATGACCCAAAGGTTCATAACGAACCATCGTTGTGTTTACCCAATTTTACCCAATACAAAAACAAATAAAAATAATTTTCTTTTAACCTTCGCAATGTGGGGGGTCTGACGCATGCTTACAAAAATACAAAATTGCTTTACTTTGTTTTTGTATGCGGTAAAGTTGTCGCAATACGACGGTGGGTCACAACGACTGAGGGTCAGAATGACCCGAAGATAACACAAGGGTTAAGACGTACTCCGAGATGCTGGGGACCCATTTGACAGTAACACAGGAAACATTCCAAATCAAAAGGTTTGTCCCAATACCATACTTATACCAGTATACTATGACCGATACAAAATATTAAACTGCACTGCAATGCTGTGCCGACTATGTGGTATGGTAGTATGGGTATTGGAACACACCAAAAGCAGTGTTCCTGGTGGTAGAGGTGTGGAGAGAAGGCAAGGAGGGCAGCGCAATAGTATGTTCCTGGTGTTCGAGGTGTGGAGAGGGCAAGGAGGGCAGCGCGATAGTGTGTTCCTGGTGTTCGAGGTGTGGAGAGAAGGCAAGGAGGGCAGCGCGATAGTGTGTTCCTGGTGGTAGAGGTGTGGAGAGAAGGCAAGGAGGGCAGCACAATAGTGTGTTCCTGGTGGTAGAGGTGTGGAGAGAAGGCAAGGAGGGCAGCGCGATAGTGTGTTCCTGGTGTTCGAGGTGTGGAGAGAAGGCAAGGAGGGCAGCGCGAGAGTGTGTTCCTGGTGGTAGAGGTGTGGAGAGAAGGCAAGGAGGGCAGCGCGATAGTGTGTTCCTGGTGGTAGAGGTGTGGAGAGAAGACAAGGAGGGCAGCGCGATAGTATGTTCCTGGTGGTAGAGGTGTGGAGAGAAGGCAAGGAGGGCAGCGCGATAGTGTGTTCCTGGTGGTAGAGGTGTGGAGAGAAGGCAAGGAGGGCAGCGCGATAGTGTGAGAAAAAGACTGCTGGAGAAAAAAGCCAGTCGTAGTGTGGTATAATCTGCTCAACCCCTCTTCTGGGTGGTCTGTTGTACACCTAAATCTGAGGGATTATCTCTCTCACACACACACACACACACACACCAGTGCGCATCAACACACACTTTACGACAAGCTCGAAGCTTATCTACACTAACTTTTTTGATCATATTTGAGAGGAAAAATGAGCTTCATGCGTGTTGCAAGGCTGACTCCATGCCCAGTGTGGGCCAGGGGCCCAGGGGCCCAGGCACACAGGGGTAAACAGAGCCCAGGCACAGTGAAGTGTCACTGCAGCGCTGCCTGTCTGTCTGTCTGATGAAGCACATGGAACGACTCCAGGGAAGAGTGACTCCCTCAAGCTGCTAAGTCACAGCTAAGCACTCATGAGGCTCTCACGCACACACACACACAGAGGAAAAAACAGCACACACACGCACAAAGTGGAAAAAAAGTGTGCACCGCACCCACTCACACAAAACAACAACAGGTAGTTGCTGTTGTCTATGGTAACAGTCCAGGGCTAACGGTCTCATAGGCTGGAATCTAGACTCGGAATCTGAAGGTGTTGGACAGTGTTGGTCTCGAAGCAAACCAGCCTATTAGCCCCTCTGCTAAACCCATCCATTGGTGTTACATCTATGGGGGCCGGGGGTGAAGATTCATCCTTCTTCATCCCTCACACGTGTGATCCCTTGCTCCTCTGCCGCCCTCATCCTCTCATCCTTTCATCCCTCACTCCCGGGGCTGAGCATTCATCCTGCTTAAGATACGCAAACAAACAACAATCCTTTAACCCGGCTTGGCTTCATCTTCATTAACCGCCTTGTAAAGATCATCACGTTCCCATGACGAGAGCGAGACACGCCCACGCTCAAACACTCACCTGTTCAGTCGGGTCTGCCAAGACTTCAGACTTCAACACTGATGACATTCAGTCCAGTACAATTACCAAAACACCTCAAAGGCAATCCCAACCCATTTCCATCCAGTAAACGTTCTCCAAAACACATTTAACTTAATGAGGGAGACAGAATGTAACATGTTTGATCACCCTGGGTTCGAGGATCACGGGCCAGACTTTAAGATAAATTCATCAGCTACACCATGAAAAATTCATAAAAAGGAACAAGTGACTTCCCTTGGAAACACATCCGTCATTCAAAACAGCCTGCATTATTAATCGGACGCTTTTCAACACACAGTGACGCTTTCTGTTCCACTGGGGAGACGCTTGGAGACTCAGAGATCTGTGAAGAGCTTAGCGCAGAGGCGAAGACAGACCCACAAAGCCAAATGATCGAGTCTTATAAAACACAAGCCTGACAGAAACAAATGGAGTTTTTAAGAGCTGCGTTGTTGGTTATCGAATTTCTTCCATTCAAATATTTAACGCTTGCGCGCGCACACGTACCTTTTATAACGGTAAGATGATTGTTAAGATGCCTAGTTGGAACACTGCTCAAATTAAGGTATTTATGACTGTGGGGGGGTTGTGACGGTAGGTGTGAATTTTCCTCGTCAAAACAGTAAACCCAGAATGACACGCCTCCACGCACACAGGGCCCACCACTTCAGAGCTGACACCCTGACTGTGACTGTCACCAGGAGAAGGCCAGTGTGTGATATTCGACAGACTAATCTGGCGAGACTGAACCCAACAGAGCCCTGGTGAGTCAGAATGGGTCTTTTGTTGTGGTGGAAATGAGTACAGGAGAGGAGGCGGGGCAGGGGGGAAGAAACCACCAGCATAGAGGGGCTTAATGACGGCCCTATAACCACCACCCCCCCCGCCCCCGCCCCCTCACACACGCCCCGCCCCCCTCACCACCAGGAGCCACTAGATCAAAGCTGGCCAAGATCAAAGAGGAAGGAGATCTACTCTACTTAGCAGCTCCATGCCTCCTGCCATCTCTCCTCAGGACGCGCACACACACACACACACGCACACGCACGCACGCACAGCCTCTGAAGGCAGACTCTGGTCCTTGCTGTGTGTCCACTAGGCAGAGATGGACAGAGAGACAGAGCTGCATCCAGTCCCAGAGACAGGAGAGGGGATTAGCAAATGACTTCCTAGCTGCCTGAAAGAAAGAAAAAACTCCCTCTTCATTATTGCAGAAACACACCGAGACAGAGAGACATAGAGAGAGAGAGACAGACAGACAGAGAGGTGAGGGCTACTCTAATTGGCGCACACACAGTTACAGTAGCTGAACTGGGGAGGAGTGAACGATGTTGGGCCTTGTGTTCAGCCAGGCTGCATGCGTCCCAGTGAGCTAACTCAGCTGTGGGCTCCAGCTGGGCTGGTGCGCACACACACACACACACACACACACACACACACACACACACACACACAGTGTGTTACATGCAGCTTGTGTGTGTGTGTTAAGTAATCACAAAATAAGAGTTGGGTTGCCATGGAGGGCAGAGGCCTGTGAACTCCTGTGTGGGCTGGAGAACGTCCTGCTTTTCAGGACAGCACAACGTGTACCAGCCAGCCAGACTGCCAGCCAGCCAGCCAGCCGGACAGCCGGCCAGACTGCCAGCCAGCCAGACTGCCAGACAGACAGCCGGACAGACAGCCACCATGCAAAACTATCTTCTAATCCAGGTAAACGGACTCTGCATCTCAGACCTTCAGAGCCTAATAGAATGTACAGGTCTGGAGGGTAGACAGCAGAGGTAACCGGCAGTATTGGCTTTAGCAGGCTGTAGTTCTGCGCAGAGGCCGTAGCGTTGCCTCCGTAGTTCTCCCTAGACCTTTCAGAGTAACAAACAAAAGTGCGGGTTCAGAGATCAGAGAAGCAAGGCTGTTGTGATCTTTCCAGTCGTCGGTTTCTTCGGAAAGCCTACAACGTCTTCCCTTTGCCGCAGGGATCGGGTCTAGCTGCCAAGAAAGCACCGATACGGCTGAATCATGCTAAATCAAACAGCATCAGGAACCATTATACTTTGTGAAAGGCCCAGACCGGGCTGTTAGGGACTGACTTGGGAGAAACGAGGCACCTATGACATTTGGAGTGCACTGGAGAGCCAGACTGGCTTCTCCCTGCAAGACGGCATGGAGCAACTGGAAACTGGAGATGGGGGGACCTGGGGATGAATGCTAAACTACAGACAGGCAGACAGACAGGCAGGCGGCCAGGCAGGCAGGCAGGCAGACAGGCTGACAGACAGACAGGCTGACAGACAGACAGGCTGACAGACAGACAGGCTGACAGACAGACAGGCTGACAGACAGACACCAGAGTAAGTGATGTAAACATGAACTTTTATTCTGAGCGACCCTGAACCACACAGAGAGCAAGACAGATATTGACAGACAGTGGGATTGGGTAGAGGCAGGGGCTTATCGGCTTTCTGCTCTGCTCTCTTTGCAGCCGCAGCCAGACCCTGACCCTTGACCTTCTCTGGGTTAGGGTTAGACCATGACAGAGATCTACAGGGAGCAAGGATCCCCATCATTATCATCAGCCACTCCTGTGTATAATTCCTATGTTGGGCAGCTGAAACTCAAGCTCTTTGGAAAAAGACTGTTCTATTCACCTTAAACTCACCTTTGGCCCAACTTCTCGATGATGTGGAGAGTTTAAAAATCCCCCCCCCCCCACCCCCCCCCCCCCCAAAAAAAAAAAAAGAATCCTAACAATAACATGAGTCCATCTCCTGGGAACGACCATGCCCCAAGGGCCAATCCTGGACCGGGGAGAGACGTAGCGCTCCCAGGGAACGGCTCCTCTTTCAGCACATCTCAGAGGGCAACAAAGCCCAGGCAAATCTCCCAGTAAGTACCGGAAGGTTCCGTCACTCGCACCGGTAAATTGCATTTTTTCCTTCACACTCGTACATGATGAGTTAAGATGAGCGATGGCAGACGTTTGAAACACTAGGAGGCTGAAGTTGACCTTACCTGAGATCTACTCGCAAAACTACAGATCAAACACAAACTCTCATCATTTCAATTTCTCAATGTATTTTATCCGGGTCTCTTAACAGTCCAAAGATGTGAAGATATTGGTTCGCTAGTTGTAGGCTAGGTCTTAACACCGACTAGGCCGGTCACATATTCCAACAGTGTAGATGGGCATAGTTCTTTAATATTTCCGACCATGTCGAGTGCAGTGTTTGCTTTGCAGCCAAGGATGTTTACCTACTTCTTAACTTACAGCGGCCCACTGAATGACCTGCCATTGAACATTCCCCCCCATGCATTTCAATCATCTTCTGATCAGCTCTTGGGCGAAATGCACAGCACAAGCCAGGGTGTATCCCCCAGCACCATGTTATAAAGGAGCTCTGTGTCTCTGACACCAGTATAAGGAACAGTGGATCCTTTTTATTAGGAAAAGTAGAAGCTGGCCTTGTCTCCTTCCCATAGCTCATGTTTAATACATGAACTATTACCTAATGAAGGCCAGGTTCTACGAAGGCCAGGTTCTACGAAGGCAGAACAGTCCAACCCCATTACCCATCCCTGACCTCCTTCCTCTAACAATACCAGCAGCACCACCACTCTACTTTCTACACCACCACCACTCCCACATTTCATTCTTGCTCCAATCAGCCCAGAGGCCATAAATGAGATTTATCACTGACACCGGCCGGGGGGTGGGGTGGGGGTGGGTGGGGGGGGGGGGGGGAGAGAGAGGTAGCAGAAGGAGAGCAACAAAAAAAACATGCCTGAGAGAGAAAGAGAGAGAGATGGAGAGTATGAAAAGACACTGAGAAAGAGAGAGGGAACGATATGGAGAGCGTGAAAGACAAAGAGAGAGGAAGAGAAAGAGAGAGATGAGTGATAGAAAAGAAAGCGATGGAGAGGGATAGACAGAAAGAGGGTGAGAGGCCAAAAGAAAGACGGTATGAGCGAGATAAGGAAGAGAGGAAGGGGAGAAAAGAAAGAAAGGAGAAAGAGGGAAGGGGGAGTGGAGGAGCTCTGGGCTGTTTGGGTGCATTAACCCTTGTGCTGCCTTCGGGTCACATGACCCAAAGGTTCATAACGAACCATCGTTGTGTTTACCCAATTTTACCCAATACAAAAACAAATAAAAATAATTTTCTTTTAACCTTCGCAATGTGGGGGGTCTGACGCATGCTTACAAAAATACAAAATTGCTTTACTTTGTTTTTGTATGCGGTAAAGTTGTCGCAATACGACGGTGGGTCACAACGACTGATGGGTCAGAATGACCCGAAGATAACACAAGGGTTAAATCCCAGCAGTGTGTTCACTCACAGACTCCTGTTTGGAACAACAACCAAGGCTTGTGGCCTTCAAGATCCCATCATAGTGGGGGGGAAGCCTGTCCACCAACAGACATATTGACTTCACACACACACACACACACACGCACACACACACACACACGCACACGCACACGCACACGCCAATTAAACATGTCATCAAAGGTTTGGTAAAAGAATGTGATTTGCATGTTTGCTCAAGTCAATACTGTTGACGGGCTAGCTCGTTCATCTGATTTTGTCATGCGAGTTTTATCACCATCTGTGTTCGTGCAACTGCATGCTTGAAAACACGATGCATTTCATCAAGTCTTCTGATATATTTTTGGTTGTTAAATGTATTTTTCATATATTTGTGACAGATTGATCCAACATCACAAGACATAACAAAAGAACAGTGTATGGTCTTTTTTTAAACATGCAAACAGAGAGAACAAACACCTATTGATCCACAGTGGTGTTCTGTGGGAAGGGAGAAGTAAGCCTGTGGTTTTCCAGCCTGTACTTCAGCTTCACACTAACGGTTAAAACAGCCTGTCTGCTACCGTTACCATGGAGTAATGGGAGAAAGATGGTAAGGGATCCAAATGACACCAAAGCCACTGAGTTAGGCAGAAGGTTAACAGGGAATACTGTGAGTCATTCAACCTTCAATCATCAAATTGCTTTCTTGACTTGAGGGGAAATCGTTGTACGGATTAAAAATTGGCATGGAAACCTGTGTTGAGGTCAGACTATTGGTCTATCCTTTACACACTGGCAGTTGTGCCACAATATCAAACTGTGCAACTAGAAATGCCAATAGAATTGCTTGGTAGTACAAGTGGTTTTCTTGCTTACATTTAGTTTGTTTGCAAAACTATTTTAGCCCAACATTTAGGGCTAATGTCGCCAGTGTTTTCACTCTAAAGATTACAGACATGGTAAATATATTACACTCCACATCAACATTATAAAAGATGCCTACATTATCTGTGACAAATCGTTTTTTTGTTGAGTAAGGCTGATGATTAGGGGGGCCATGGCTCAACACAGCTGTCAGTACTCTGAAATGTAGGCTACATTCAGATGCATGCACCCCCCACCCCCACCCCCCTTCTCCCGAGAAGAACACTGCGCTTCTGTACAAACTACTGCTAGCGACAACTTTTTCTTTTCTCAACAAGTACAGACAGGTCTCTGGCTATAGAAAATTGTGAATCTGCCTTCCAGCCACAAGTCCGTGAACCTGAGAATTCACGTAGAAAGGTCAAAGAGTCCATTGAGAGACAAGAAATGTAACGAGGCTAGTTAGTGGTTTGGCACACAAAGACCACACAGAATATTCCCCGAGTTGAGCAACTACACGTTTGATAACTGATCCAATAGTGTGATGATCATAATCTTGAAAATGAACAATATATTGACTGGATAATACGACAGTACAACAAATATCAGTAAATATCGTATTATATAAACCCTGATACAAATGAATTTCAGTTGTTCTCCACAAAAATTAGCAATCAAGCTAGCTAACGAAAACATGAATTAGAAATAATAGAAGATACATTATCCAAGACGGGTCTAGTTTGACTAGCTGGTTAGCAACAAAGATTCCTCACATGGAGTCTAGATACCATTCTATAAAACAAGGAAAGGCAAATATGAAACAAATAGCAAGGCGTTATCTAGCAAGCGTTAGCCAGCTAGATAGAAGATCTAAGAAAGTAGTCAAGCTAGCCTAGCTATACTATCAGGAGCTGACAAAGCTGTGGCTAGCCACAGTAGCTCGCTTGCTAGTTAGCTAGCTAGAGCCAGCTAGCTTTCGGTATCGACGAATAACTTCGAAAATGACATTCACTTTACAACAAATAAGACATACGTTTGATAAAAACAAAAAATGCACGTTGCATCTGCTAGCTAGCGTCATACTAATAATAAAGCGAAATATGATATTTGCTTACACCTAGCTAATGTTAGTCAACCGGCTAGCATATTATCCATAGCTGTGACGACTGTTGGCTAGCTGGCTTTTTCAGTCTTGCTAGCTCGGCTAGCTGTCTACATGTCGTTCGCACACAGTTTTACGTATCTGATAACCTTGAATTACACTTACCAATAATGTGTTACTTATTCTGAATCCCAGTTTCTTTTATGTTTCTGGTTTTAATCGAATTCGCGCCTGTATTAGATCGAAACGTGAAATTTGGTCGAACTTATTCTTTTCAGTTGTTTTCTTCACTTCCTGATAGAGACGGTGCCATTTTGCCAATCCAAGGGAGATATTTCCGCTGCTGTCGTCACACAAGAATGCCTTATTGCCAGTTGCCCGTGGCTTATGGATGTCATGTCAACTCCATGTCTTTCTGTGTAGCTGAGATGAAGTGTAGCTACATTTGACTGTTTCTGATCAAACTAAATCATTCTTGTAATTTATGTCGAAAAAGAGAACAGGTCAGACTAGTTATAACATTAAGCGACAACAACGTACCCATTAGATTATGTAGACTATAGGTTTGAACGAACCCGTGCTGGGGTCAGGTGAGACAAGGGATTGCCCTTTTCCTTTGCTTCAAGGCTACGCCCTAGTTGAAAATAGTATGCCTGGAATGGATCTGATTGCATGTGTCAGGACATAGATGGCCATGTTACCCCATCAGAACTGCAGGATAAACAATCAGAGTAGGCTAATTCTGCTACAGAATATTGTTCTGTGTCTGTGAAACACTTAACAAGACCAGTCATAGGGATAATATTAGTGTGAGTGTGTTTATTCCCTGTATGTAAGCCTATAAATGTGTACTTTACACCCTTACATGAGTCACTGGGCCACACAAGCTTATACCTGGCTGTCACCTGCACTCTTCTAGGTTCCCCCCTTCAAATCTAAATGATTATTCACTTATCACCTCCACAATGCCCACAATCAATCTGACCGATATGGAGAATGCACTTTTTATATTAATTTTATTGAGATTAAGTGTTGGGCCCAATGTCTGTATTTGATAATGGACCAATAGGAGTTGCAGCTTGTGTGTGCTTCTTTGTTGCTGTTTCTCCTTTTGTCACATGCATCCTTCCCCGATGACGTATCGAACGATGCAACTGGAAGAGGTCCAGTAGTTTCCAGTAAATATATCCGAGGCCTTCCTGGTACAACAGTGTTTTTTTTTTGTCAACAATGGAATGGGGATGAAGAGGAGCACAGTGTGTGTTATGTTTGTCTCTCACAAGCAGGTCGACAGGGGACAGGTTAGGACAGAACAGTGTTTTGTAAAGTCTGTCCTGTGATGACAGCCATCCTTAAGACAACAGTGAAAAAGTGCCCAAGTATATAATTGGGGTAAAATACTGGACCATGCTACCTACCTGACGGAATGGACAGCACACAGAGTATTGGTTCAGATCCTGACCCCCCCACACACACACACACACATATATATGGGGGGTGTGTTTGTATGTATGTACATACTATAATAAGACATCTTCATCTTATCTTTCTGTAAGTACCAGGTGCAGATCCTGCAAGGTGCTGCTTGTGGGATCACACTTAAATCTGAGATATGTGTCATCAAATATTTAAACGTTTACAATTATAATGAATCCTCTTCATGCATATTTTATATAAAATTCCTTGAGCAGTCTCGTGTTTTTGGATGTGGCGCCCTCTTCTGGACACAACATGTAACGTCAACACTGCAAACCATTTCCATAATACTAAAAGACGGTGGATTGCTAAATCAATTCAATAACTTTTGAAAGGTAATTATGCCTAAATTTGGTTTGGGTTGATAAGTTTGAATTGAACACAATGTGTCACGTCTATTATACCTACTCAAATGATATCAAGATTAAAATAATTTAAGAATCAATGCGCAGTCATTTCATGAAGCGCAGTATAGGCCCATAAAGCTAAACACAATGTAGGCTATTGCGGTTAAAAATGAGGTGCTTAAAGTGGACCACATCTGATACGAATTATGTAAATCTCTGACAAAACAAGTTGCATAACTTGCCCTAAAAGCTCCTTTGTGTCCAGGTCATAATTCCCCTTGTTAACGCGGAGTTTGTTCCAGGGAAGCCAGAACTTGATTAATCCACCCAAAGACCAGCCAGACGGTAAGAGTTGGTGTTCTTCTTTACGAATGCAAATTTTCACTGTGTTTGATATTAATATTCTACCCATTCAACCAATCAACACTGCTGTCATTGCTTATTTGTTATTTTTTTTAATCAAATATAGAAAATAGATATTAGGCTAGATTGTACATAGTAGCCAACATAGTTAACGTTTTAGTAGTAGGTAAAGTTAGTACAGATCGTTGAAGATCGATTGCATGTATGTTTTTTTTTTCTTCACAGCGGCTGATATTTATCCAGGGACTGTTTTTCATCTTTTGAAAAGATGGAAGTATTTGTTTTCCTATTTTCCTTGACGGCCCTCGGGGTCCTCTATACTATGAACAATGTTCCGGAGTTGCAAGAGTAAGTGATCACTTTTCTAATCAAAACAGACTCGAATGCCATCTCATATGTATGATAGATTGTATATACTTAAATGATAGATTGTTAAGTAATTATATATATATATATTAATATAGGACAATAGTAGGCCTATAGGCTACGTCTCAACTTAATTGTGCAGGTAATGACCTTTACAATGCGGAACATTTTATTTCTCACCGCTTGAGGGCACTATCAGCTCGTGAGTGTACCGCATTGATTTCTTAATTCACCTCCCCCCCCCCCCCAAAAAAAAATGTCGAAATCTGTAAAACTCCGTGAGTCGTACTTGTGTTAGCCAACTCGTACTTTCGTCGTCTGAACCCATGTCATGATTGCACAGATTATAAGACTCGTGTAGGCCTATTGAATGTCGAAGTCAAATTCCATGCACGCCATCTGAAGCACGCCATGGAAACGTGTTTTATTGTTGCGAACACAGGCCTGTAGTTGGGAAAGGATGAGCTGTGACACATGATGGATGTTTTCGGGCTGCAACACGAACAACATTCAACAAGAATGAATTGCGGGCTATAGTTAGGATGGTTATGGAGGCACCACTCTTCCAGCCTTCCCCTGTCAGAGAGATTTTTCTCTTTTTGAGCACGTCATCCTCCCCCTTGGTGAATCTTTGTGCCGGCACTCTGTGTATACTGACAATCAATACAGGCAGCAAGGAGGAGTTTGATGAATTGCTCCTGACACACAATGTGCATTGTATTGTGTCGCTTTGCAAACAAACAGCTCTGTGTGCATAAATCTTCTATCCGGAGGTACAGCTTGGGAGCTTCCCTTTGGCCTTGTTGTTTGGTATCCTCTACACACATTGTACGTTTGGAGAGGAATGCTGTTTACAGGGGGATGCCTCGAGCACATTCATCTTTCTCTAGCACTGCGATTGTGGCATGTGACCGAATGGGAGGTACGGGTGACCTTACATTCCCTTGCTCTGATAGCTGGACCCCAAGGAGGCTTCCCGCCAACTTCTCCTAAATTCTCTCATTCCTAAATCCCATGTCTTCACTTGTGGTGACAAGTTATCAACAAACAAGCTCTGTTGGATGATTGAAGGTATCGTTGCAGAAGAACATAGGTGACCCTTGGGCTGGATCCATCACGCCTTGAAGCCTTTAATGCTGTGGTGACTGAAACACGGAGCTTACTCGCCTCACAGCCGACCCTCCAGGGTCCCCCTGGAGAGACCCCCCCTCCAGGGTCCCTCTCTCCAGGGTCCCTCTCTCCAGGGTCCCTCTCTCCAGGGTCCCCCTCTCCAGGGTCCCTCTCTCCAGGGTCCCCCTCTCCAGGGTCCCTCTCTCCAGGGTCCCTCTCTCCAGGGTCCCTCTCTCCAGGGTCCCTCTCTCCAGGGTCCCTCTCTCCAGGGTCCCTCTCTCCAGGGTCCCTCTCTCCAGGGTCCCCCCCTCCAGGGTCCCTCTCTCCAGGGTCCCTCCCTCCAGGGTCCCCCCCTCCAGGGTCCCTCTCTCCAGGGTCCCCCCCTCCAGGGTCCCTCTCTCCAGGGTCCCCCTCTCCAGGGTCCCTCTCTCCAGGGTCCCTCTCTCCAGGGTCCCTCCCTCCAGGGTCCCCCCCTCCAGGGTCCCCCTCTCCAGGGTCCCCCTCTCCAGGGTCCCTCTCTCCAGGGTCCCTCTCTCCAGGGTCCCTCTCTCCAGGGTCCCCCCCTCCAGGGTCCCCCTCTCCAGGGTCCCTCTCTCCAGGGTCCCCCTCTCCAGGGGCCCTCTCTCCAGGGTCCCTCTCTCCAGGGTCCCTCTCTCCAGGGTCCCCCCCTCCAGGGTCCCTCTCTCCAGGGTCCCCCTCTCCAGGGTCCCTCTCTCCAGGGTCCCTCTCTCCAGGGTCCCCCTCTCCAGGGGCCCTCTCTCCAGGGTCCCTCTCTCCAGGGTCCCTCTCTCCAGGGTCCCCCCCTCCAGGGTCCCTCTCTCCAGGGTCCCTCCCTCCAGGGTCCCTCTCTCCAGGGTCCCCCTCTCCAGGGGCCCTCTCTCCAGGGTCCCTCTCTCCAGGGTCCCTCTCTCCAGGGTCCCTCTCTCCAGGGTCCCTCTCTCCAGGGTCCCTCTCTCCAGGGTCCCCCCCTCCAGGGTCCCTCTCTCCAGGGTCCCTCCCTCCAGGGTCCCTCTCTCCAGGGTCCCCCTCTCCAGGGGCCCTCTCTCCAGGGTCCCTCCCTCCAGGGTCCCTCCCTCCAGGGTCCCTCTCTCCAGGGTCCCTCTCTCCAGGGGCCCTCTCCCTGTCAGCCTCTCACCTGGGCAGCAATGCAGCCCTTCCTGTCCTCAGTGACTCGCACATCCGAGACTCTCCCACTCCCGCTCCTCCCTGAGCTCTGGGTGTTGGCGTAATGATGGCTCCCTCCATCTTCCCATTCTGGTAGTCAGGTGGCTGAGCGGTTAGGGAATTGGGCTAATAATCCGAAGGTTGCTAGTTCGATTCCCGGCCAGGCAAAATGATGTGTCCTTGGGCAAGGCACTTCACCCTACTTGCCTCGGGGAGAATGTCCCTGTACTTACTGTAAGTCGCTCTGGATAAGAGCGTCTGCTAAATGACTAAATGTAAATCACTCATTAATTAACAGTGCAGAGGAGACCTTAGATGGAAACTAATTGGGAGAGAGAGAATGAGGCAGAAAATTGGTGGGAGATTGCTCTTTAGAAAGCACAGACTGAAAGTATGGAGACATTGTACAACAGCATTTGAATAACACTGATTGTCCCTAATATCTTATCATCACTCTCTCTCTGTCCCCCCTCCCTCCCTCTCTGTCCCCTCAGACCTTATGTCATCCTGCAGGTCGGTGCTGCAGTGCTGGTGTTTGTGTTTCTAGTGTACCTCCTGATGGCATGGCGCAACCCACCCAAAGACCTCCTATTCTTCGGTATTGTATGATCTCTGATTATTTATTTCACAACATTCCCATGCTTCATGTCTCCAAGCTCAACTTTCCTGCTTTTGAAAACGCCTAAAGAAACATTTCTCTCCGTTTACTACGGTGTTCGCTGGGTTGGATTCCAGTGAACTTATACGATTTCCAGATTTTCTTTTGCCCTCATGTGAGCCAGATGAATTGTTTTCATTGTGAGTCTGCTGAAGCCTTGAAATCTTCTTAGCTACAATAGGATCACTGGTTAAGCTGGGAGGCAGACTGGCATTGTGTCGTTGATGACGTGGAGGGCACCAACAATGTGGTCTTTTACAACACACACACAATCTCATAGTAGCGACTGTTTAAATAACTCGACATACGTCAAAGGCATGTGAAATTAAATACCTCAGTAGCTCAAGACAGGCTTTCCCAACTCATGTTGTTTCGACAGCCCTCCGCTATGCTATCAGAGCCCGAAGATTTAACCAACCCAACATAGTGTTTGACGACTTGGCAAATTGTATTTAGCTCCACATCATTAAATTTAATTGATCGCCATCATCTGAATTTTCTGAAAGAACAAACGGATAGATTCCACTGCGATTCATCCTGATCGGAACGACAATAGAAAATTCCTGCATCTCATCCGTCGTCTGAGAAGCGGTCGTGAGTGTCCAGTGCCCACGGCCATGCCAGCACTCCGGGTTACAACCCACCAGGATCACCCCCAGGGGCTCTGCATGGCTCCTCACCACAACACCGACCCATAATCCTCCCTGCTGTCCTCCCTGTTAGACCCCGAGAGATAACCCCCCCCCCCCCCCTCCCTGAGGATTACAGGGCCACAGGGTCGCCAGCAGACAGTGTGTGTGTGTCACTATCACAGTGTTGATCAGCGGACGGCAGAATGGGAAGGTAGATGGGATACGGCGCTGGAGCCCGATCATCAGTGAGAGAGTCTTCCTCCCCATCGCTCAGACGCACGGTGGGGTCATTGACAAGGACGTCCGCCAAAATGGAGGACCCATTTAGTCTGCGTCTCTTACAGAGTCTCTGTAAACCTACAGTATTCCCGTGCTTGGAAACGTACAAGTTGTTTTACCCTCGTCCTGCCGGCTCCAAAGAGAACGCCGTAAATACGTCTTGTTAAGTGTCACAATAAGTAAGTGTTATCAATGGAAGGTGACCGTCCAGAGTTCCTTAAAGGGTCAGAGCTGTAAACTACAGAGGAGAGAGCCAGTGTCTGCATCAGCACTGCGTTTCCAGTTTATCTGGCCGCCATACTTGAGCCTTCTCTGGCAACTTCCCTCCCTGGCGTACGATTAGGTGTCTCCCTGGTTTATAGGCAGAGCTGCAGGCAGAAGGCCCAGGCCCAGTCTGTCTCCATGCCTGGCAGAGGTGCCCTCGCTCTCACAGCTGGGCTCTTAACCTGGGGGAAACTCAGCCCACAGCTCCCAATATAAATCTCCTTCCAACCTCTATTGCTGGAGGACATCATTATCTCTCTCTCCACAGCCCTGGAAATCAATAGCTGGTTGGTTGCAGGGAAATATTTTAAACACAGATAGATGAGAGAGGGGTTGAGAGAGGAGGAGGAGGAGGAGGGGGGGTAGAAAGAGAGAGACAGAGTGAAGGAGTCTCACGAGGGGAAAGAGAGGTTGCATTTTTCACCCATCCAGTCTTGTCAGAGCGTCTTTACAAGAAGTAAAGAACTTTGTTATTCAGTTTATGAAAGAGTGAGACAGTGCAGATTGAGTAATTACATAGAGGATAAGCTCACCCTTTATCATAACCACAATGGGAGCATAACGATCATTGTTCTCTCCCTAGAGCTGCTTAACAACTTGAGTTTTCTGAGCTGAATTCCTCAACATATTGTACGAGGGCTTTTCTTTTACCAATGCTGAAATATTTTACAAATGCAATCAGTTTGTCAATTGCAACAAAGAGGGCTGAAAAACAGTTACACATTAATCCAATTCATTTTTAGTGTAATTGAGGCATTTAAATATAAATGACCTTGTTGACTTGCTTTAGAATGAACTACTTTCAAAAATGATTGCCGTTCCCCACACTCTCTCTCTCTCATCCATCTCCATATGAAAACATATCGATTTTTGTTCTGGCCTCCACAGCGTTTGCAGTTTTCTCCTTTACGTGTGTCATCGACCTTGTAAGTGCTCTGCAACACGACGGCTGGATCACTGGATTCATGGAGTTTTACCAGAAAGCGGTCAGTATTTATAATGTCTTCTTTTGTGTGCCATCTTTTACACGGTCCCCCCACTTTCAAAGATCTTTACGGCCTCACAGCTCTCCTGACAGTACCGATCCTCCACCTGCAGGGGGAGCCCTACCTTGGAACAGCCTACGGCATCATGATGTGCTACTGGGACGGAATCGTGCACTTCATCCTGTACCTGTTCATGATCTGCCGCATCACTGAGAGGTGAGGGTCGCCTGGCCTTCAGCTCGTCGTCTCTGAGTGGATGTAACAGAGGTGGTTCGGTGACTACGCACAGCTCTTGAACATGCTTGTCTGGGAACCTGAGAATAATGCTGGGCGCCTGACTCTGTCCATGTCTACTGTACCCCCTTCCTGCAGAGTCCTTGGGTTAGACGTTAGAAACCCTTCTACTGTAGATAAATATTAAGTGTATATTCTGCATTGTCCTATTGACAGTGTATCTCATTGATAAACTGTACGTAGTTATATGTGAAAGGGAGTCAGGTGGCTGAGCGGTTAGGGAATCGGGCTATTAATCAGAAGGTTACCGGTTCGATTCTGTCCGTGCAAATTAATGTTGTGTCCTTGGGCAAGGCACTTCACCCTACTTCCCTCAGGGGAAATGTCCCTGTACTTACTGTAAGTCGCTCTGGATAAGAGCGTCTGCTAAATGACTAAATGTAAATGTAGATATGCAAAAACAAATGTAAATGTAGACATTCATAGTCAGAGCACTGACTTTGTGGTTCCTCCATCCAGGAAGGACTATCGCATCATGGGTCTCTTCTGGGCCGGTTCCCTGCTGGCCAACATGAGTATCTTTGTCACCGGAATCGTTGTAGGTGAGTTCCTCTTTCCTCCTCCATCCCAGCACGACAGCCTGGAAATCAATGGAACATCTGGCCTGCCTCGTATCATCAGTGTCACAGTTTAGACGTAGAACAGGAACACACAGCACACGCTCGCTTTTGTACTTCACAGAACAAAGCGAAAATAGACAAGGCATCTGTTGTTGGAAGTTTCAAACGGCATGCCAAAACCTGCCGGAGATCACACTGATCTCTGGGTGACGTTCTCACCAAAACGTTTTGTTTATCAGTCACCCATTTACTTAAGATGTGGCCATGATTACAATTAATTACAGTCATAACTGGGTTAGAATAAAACATTTAAATATGCGTTTTGGTTGATCCCCTTTTGGCAGAGCCTCGTCACTGTAGCGTGTGTGAGACTCATGTCACCTTTCAACACGGTTAAAAATAGAATGCTCTACTTCTGGAAGTATCGTGGAACTCATTGTTCTAGAATCCCTGGGATGAAGCAACGGCATTCTCCCCCCTCCCTCTCTCCCCCCCTCCCTCTCTCCCCCCCTCCCTCTCTCCCCCCCTCCCTCTCTCCTCCCCCATCCCTCTCTCTCTCCCCCATCCCTCTCCCCCCATCCCTCTCTCTCTCCCCCATCCCTCTCTCCCCCCATCCCTCTCTCTCTCCCCCATCCCTCTCTCTCTCCCCCATCCCTCTCTCCCCCCCCTCCCTCCCTCTCTCCCCCCTCCCTCTCTCCCCCTCCCTCTCTCTCTCTCTCTCTCCCTCTCCCCAACCTTTTCTCCTCATTTTTCTCGCCCTCTTTCTATGTCTTCCTCTCCTCGTCTCTGTTCCCTGGTAGGTAAACACGGGTCAGATATTCGCCCTGCCTTCTGGCTCAACATCCCCTTCCTGCTGGTGCCTGTATGGGGGGCGATCTCAGTCTTCACCAGCGCCAAGTCCAAGCAGCTGACTGGTGGATACAACGTAAGTTGTAAAATGTAGTAAATGTTTATTCTTCTAGAATCTGCTCCTTCATCTAAAGGCTCCACTCCTTAAACAGTGTTTAGGGGACAGGTGAAAACAATCTATTAAAACCTTGGCTAATTGTCTATTTTTATGACCTCATCAGACTATTGAAACTCACCCATCTCCCTCCACAGGCCATGTTCGTACAATGCATGAGGCTGATCTGGCGTCCTCAGGACTTGATGCTGGTGCTGTTGGCCCTGGCTGCCATGGCCTTCACCATCTTCAGGGGCCTGGTGAGACACTAGACACCTCGTCCTAATGCTCCTCCCAATGACACTAGACAGCTCCTGGCCATGGTTTCACACTGGTTCCTTCTTCGTCAAGTGAAACAACATGAAGGGAATGCTAATGAGCCCAGCCCAGTGGGGGAGAGTATTTACAGGGAACAGAGCCTAACACTAAGCTTCATATTCATGTGGCATGCGATCCGATAGACAGCTGGTTAGCTGCTCGTGGTGTGAGCAGATCCACTGAAAGATCCGCACTCACTTTTAATAGCCGATACAGTACCTTCTCCCCCTACAGAGGTGTCATTAGTGTCATAAATATTGTAACCAAATAAGTTATGGCAGCATCTGGGCAGACAGACTAACCCTTCCCTGCTGTGTGTCTCCCTGCAGGTGGCTCTTGACGCTCCCCTGGAGGCCTGTACCATCTACCTCAAGCAGTACGAGCCTTACCTGAAGGACCCCGTGGGCTACCCCAGGGTCATGGTGGGTAATTTAGACATCAGGCCCACCTGAGCGCAGCGCCCGCGGCCTACGTTAACGACCTAGCCTCGCTCGGGTCGAAGTAAGCACATGCCCGCCCCGCCACCATGTTGGGTGAGATCAGCAGCAACTTCCTAGAAGAGTGGCTCTTTCTTACTTCTCTGCCTCTCTCTCTCTCTCCCCCCCCCCTCTCTCTGCGTGTCTCCCAGAAGTGATTACACCGCTATTTTTCATCATTACATCAACAATGAGTCGGGGGCGAGAGACCAGTGCCTCCATGTGTCCCTCTCATTTGTTAGTCTGGAGTTGCACTGCGGTGACTGGATAGAATCACAGCCCGAAGGTTTCCTTCATCTGCAAGCTGTTTTTCCGAGTCGTGTCGGGGGGTTCTTAGACGAGTCAATAGGTTATCCAAAGACCTTGCTGCGGCTCGAGTCCTGGCACAATGGCGGTTCATCGATCAGGCAGGGAGCTGCATGCTGAGAAGTTGATAAGCTAATCCTTCCACTGAGCCCGGCAGCGCGGTGGGTGGGAGAGGTGTGTGTGTGTGTGCGCGTGAGTGTGTGTCACTGCACATCTGAGTGCATGCCAAAGCTGTATGTGTGTGTGTAATGGTATGTCTGTGAGCATGCCAAAGCTGTGTGTGTGTGAGTACGTGTGTGTGTGTGTGTGAGTATGTGTGTGTGTATGTGTCTGTGTGTGTGTGTGTGTGTGTGTCCAGAAATGGATTTCTCATGGTTGCACTGCTCTTGCGTTGACCGACCTTTTTAATCATTGACGGTGATAAACCACAGCAAGCAGACATGACCAGGAGCAAAGCAGACACACTCCTAAACACTGAAGGGCGTTCGTGATTGGCTCTCAGCTTCTGGGATCAGTTCATTAGGATTCATCCGGACGGCAGAGTCCGAATGAAAGCCGTTGCTCAGGGGTATACGTCCACACGGCAACACCTGCAGTAAACTGACTTTCATGCTGCAAATGCTCTCCACTGAAGTGAGAGTCACTTCCAAAAGTGTGTTGGCTGCAGTGGTGGTCATCAGTATTCTGTGGGGGTACTACATCTGCTGCAGCCCTGGTCCGGCTCTACAGGAGATGAGGATGGACTGTATTAATTGTCCATTGAGGTGTCAGAGCTCCCCTGTGAGACAGGGAATTGTAACACTTTGTCTCTGTGTCTCTCTCTCTCTTAATCTCTCTCTCTCTCTGTCTCTCCATCTTACCACCACCTCCCCTCTCTCTCTGTCTCTCCATCTTACCACCACCTTCCCTCTCTCTCCGTCTCTCTCTCTGTCTCTCCATCTTACCACCACCTCCCCTCTCTCTCCGTCTCTCTCTCTGTCTCTCCATCTTACCACCACCTCCCCTCTCTCTCTGTCTCTCTCTCTGTCTCTCCATCTTACCACCACCTCCCCTCTCTCTCTGTCTTTCTCTCTGTCTCTCCATCTTACCACCACCTCCCCTCTCTCTGTCTCTCTCTCTGTCTCTCCATCTTACCACCACCTCCCCTCTCTCTCCGTCTTTCTCTCTGTCTCTCCATCTTACCACCACCTCCCCTCTCTCTGTCTCTCCATCTTACCACCACCTCCCCTCTCTCTGTCTCTCTCTCTGTCTCTCCATCTTACCACCACCTCCCCTCTCTCTCCGTCTTTCTCACTGTCTCTCCATCTTACCACCACCTCCCCTCTCTCTCTGTCTTTCTCTCTGTCTCTCCATCTTACCACCACCTCCCCTCTCTCTGTCTCTCTCTCTGTCTCTCCATCTTACCACCACCTCCCCTCTCTCTGTCTCTCTCTCTGTCTCTCCATCTTACCACCACCTCCCCTCTCTCTCCGTCTTTCTCACTGTCTCTCCATCTTACCACCACCTCCCCTCTCTCTCTGTCTCTCTCTCTGTCTCTCCATCTTACCACCACCTCCCCTCTCTCTCCGTCTCTCTCTCTGTCTCTCCATCTTACCACCACCTCCCCTCTCTCTGTCTCTCCATCTTACCACCACCTTCCCTCTCTCTCTGTCTCTCTCTCTGTCTCTCCATCTTACCACCACTTCCCCTCTCTCTCCGTCTCTCTCTCTGTCTCTCCATCTTACCACCACCTCCCCTCTCTCTGTCTTTCTCTCT
>NC_085041.1:2694018-2708060 GCF_963692335.1 Osmerus eperlanus
CGGACGCGCTGCAGTTCGTGGACGTGTTTGTGGCGCTGGGCCGCCAGCAGAGGGCGTTCGGGGGGTACCTGGGACGGGTGTCCATGGAGCAGGCTGGCCCGGAAGACGCCTCTGTGGTCATCCACAACGTCACGCTGGACGACTACGGGCGCTACGAGTGCGAGGTGACCAACGACATGGAGGACGACACGGGATTCGTTAACCTCGACCTTGAAGGTCAGACGGACATCCAAGGATGAAATCATGACCTGCTTTAGGAAGCGGACATGCTTGTTGTTACCCAGCATTCGCATACCAACAGGTGTCATAGTAAATACGACAGACATGTATGTAAATATAAAGTACATTTGCTGGGAAACAAAGTACACTCATTAAAGAACAAGTTTAGAGCAAGTTTAACTGAGGCATTATTTAGGCTATACAAAACGAAACAACAGGCGCTAGTGACCCGGCGCCCCCTGTATCCCTCTAGGCGTGGTGTTCCCCTACTACACTCCAGTGGGACGCTACAAGCTCAACTACCAGCAGGCAGAGGAGGCGTGCCGAGGCCAGGATGCCATCCTGGCCTCCCATTCCCAGCTACACAAGGCCTGGCTGGAGGGGCTGGACTGGTGCAACGCGGGCTGGCTGGAGGATGGCTCGGTCCAGTACCCAATCTCCCACCCCCGGGACGAGTGTGGCAGGAAGGATACCCCTGCGGGGGTCCGTAACTACGGTTACAGACACAAGGAGGACGAGCGCTACGACGCCTTCTGCTTCACCTCCAACCTTAACGGTGAGTGTGTGTCTTTGCCGTACTTCTGTACTGCCGGAGTCCATTCCTCTCTCCTCTCCGCTGCTTCCTTGCTCTGCAGTGATCCGACGTCAAATTAAGTACGTCCTAAACTGTGCTTTTAGGTGGTCTCTTCCTACCTGTTAATGATCAGATCTGTGGAGATGAAGGCGAAGAGAACAGGTGAATGTTCTCTGTTTGTGCCGGGGGGAACCCCGGGCAGCCCCGTTACTGCCTTCCATGGGGGACGGCCTCAGATCTCTTCCTGTGATCTGGCAGGCTTAACCCTCGTGCTGCCTTCGGGTCACATGACCCAAAGGTTCATAACGAACCATCGTTGTGTTTACCCAATTTTACCCAATACAAAAACAAATAAAAATAATTTTCTTTTAACCTTTGCAATGTGGGGGGTCTGAGACAGCCTAGCTGTTAAAAGAAAATGCTTCACTTTGTCTTTGTATGCGGTAAATCTGTCGCAATACGAAGGTGGGTCACAATGACTGATGGGTCAGAATGACCCGAAGATAACACAAGGGTTAAGGCCCCAGGATTCAGATCAGACTGTTTATTCTGCCCAATGAGAAGGACCACAGGGGCCACCAGGCTGCTCTTTCATCTGGGCCTCTTTGATACCCGTCACACCCACACAACAGTGTGACAGTGTGGGAGACCTGGAACACGCCCCTGGCCTTCTGCAGACTGATGAAACCAAACTAAGTTGAAGAATCTCAGGAAAGGTTGAAGTTTCGAGGGCACAGCAGTATTCTGCGCAGGGCCTTGACAGAATAAAACATCTCGTACAGGGGAATTTAAATCATTTCATTCTGGCAAATACATGATTTATAGCATGGAGTCTGTGAAAGGTACTGTGGGCAATGGCGACGACAGAAAGAATAATAATTTTGTATGCATTCCTTGAAACAAAATAATCCCTTTGTTCTTTAGAAAACAAAAATCAAATTCCTATGAACATAAAAGCTGGTCTGAGGTGAACAGACTGTATGTATGAAGGGAGATCAGAACCCCTCATCCTCAACACCGTGAGGTCATTCATGTGGACAGTTTGGCCTAAGACTGGAGCTTCAGGAATGATTGTGGCCGATACTGTTACACACCATCTGGAGGACATTTACAGAGTGGGCCTCTGGGAAATATGAGACAATGTTTTTCCCTAACAGGCAGAAGTCGCAAAAACAAACGGTGAATCGATAGCTAAGCGCTGGAGTTCTCTGGTACAGACTCTGGTTCCCTGGGTTAGGTTCTCAGAACACAGTTAATTTCAGGTCAAACTGCGAATTGCAAGACCATTTTTGTAACATTAACGAGGGGAAAAACTCGTCCCCCTGGGCAAGATTAAAGTATAAATGGAAGCGTTTTAGAGTAATTTTAGCCAGAAGGGCCGTCCATGAGTAAAGTATTGCTTTTCGATTTGGAGCTGGAGCGTTTGCCTGCGCTGAATGGATGTGGGCTTGATTGAGTATTCTGTCCACACACTGCAGTCCACACACTGCAGTCCACACACTGCAGTCCACACACTGCAGTCCACACACTGCAGGAGAAGGCTCAGACCCAACCTAGTCTGGGCGGAGAGCCTGGGCGGAGAGACCCCTTCCCTCGGGGCTCCTGCAGTCTCAGGTGGCTCTCTCCTCTCTCTTCTTTATCCCTCATCCCCTGCTCTCCCCCCCACCCCCCCCCACCCCCCCCCTCCTCTCTCCCTGCTCCAGGCAAGGTTTACTTCCTGAAGCGCTTCAAGAAGGTGAATTACGCCGAGGCTGTGAAGGCCTGCCTGCGTGACGGCTCGTCCGTGGCCAAGGTGGGGCATCTGTACGCCGCCTGGAAGCTCCAGCTTCTGGATCGCTGCGAGGCCGGCTGGCTGGAGGACGGCAGCATCCGGTACCCCATAGTGAACCCCCGCGCCCGCTGTGGCGGAGCCCAGCCCGGCGTCCGCAACCTGGGCTTCCCCGATAAGAAGTTCCGCCTCTACGGGGTCTTCTGCTTCCGCAGGAACAAAGTTGATGCGGATGGTAGACCCACACGGCTCCCGGCGCTGAGGAACGGCAGCAACGACCTCCCCATGAACACAACCAGGTCCGTTTAGAGCGGAAAGGCTAGGCAGACGACCAACACAGCAACTCAATCCATGGCTTCTTTCTAAAACGCATAGTGACGAGACTAATTCTGAGATTTACCAGGGAGGAGAAGCATGGCAGTGTTAAATCAGAGGGGACGTCTTTCTCTGTTTTCTGGTAAATGGGGTGTCTGACAGTCCGTCATCGTAGGAGCGAGAGAGTCTCTGCGATCATCGCTGGCTACCACAAGCTTAAATACAACTGATTAGAACCCAGGCACATCCGGTTAGAAAGCCTTTCATTACTTTCCTGGTTCATCACATTGTGTGCCTGTGTGTGTGTGTGTGTGTGTGTGTGTGTGTGTGTGTGCACTCGCCTTACACAGTCTGTTTTGTCCCTGTGGGTTTGAGGGGAAAAAGAGAAGTTTTTCTGTGATAAGAGAAATAAAATACTCTGAACAACCAGAGAGACATTAATTAGCAGCCAGCACAGACAGACAGACAGGCAGGCAGATAGAGGGGTGGCTGTTTAAAACACACCGTCAGAGGTCTGATTAAGACAGACATAATTAGCTACAAACCCAATTCATGCTCATGCAGCCCACTGTAGGTGTCAGGGGCCAGCATGAGATTTGGCAGAGCATAGCATGGCATGGCTTAGGGATGCTCAGCATTTACTGTGTTTCCACCCGGCCAATGAAGCCTCATCCATTTGGTTGCCAGGTTTGGTACATAACCCCCCTCCTCAACATGCATGTACACAAGTTACAACATTGGCATAGATTACCAGAACACAAAATGCTTAAAATGGTAGAATACTACTCTTGCTCTTTGCTTTCTCCTAAGCCGGCTCTCTTACATTAGCCTGAGTCCAGCCAGCATGTTCTATCAGGATCTGTGGGACTGCAGGCTGAGATACCTGAACTAAGTTCTCTTTAGATAGGCTACTTGCTGAACCTTCAAGCTGCTTGTTCACCTTCTGAGCTATGCAGCCATAGTCATCTGTTCTGCACTCCTCGTTCTATTACCAGAGAGCACAATTTTACCCAGTGGACGCATTGCCATTGTCTTTATTTATGAATGTATGAGGAGTAAAGTTTTCTCTAAGGGAACCTTCCCAAGTGGGGGAATGAAGCCTTGACAATACAGGTGATTAAATCTGTGATGTGATCCCGTCTCTGCCTCTTCATTACCTACACTTCACCTTTTTCTTGTTTTTTTTTGTCGAAAGTTTTTTATTGTATTTTTTTTTTGGGGGGGGGGGGGCTGCTACAGGGAGCAGACGGGACAAGTGACAGCGGCGTTGCCGTGGCAACAGCCGCGAGCCAGCTCGAGGTCGCGGAAAAGTAGCGAAGTCTCATGATGGAGTGATTATTTTGCTAAGTAATGAGAAACACAGAAACATTAACCACCAATGATTAGAATGAGACATCTGGTCCAGCGACAGCAGAAGGGTCTGTTAAGGGGGGGGGGGGAGGGGAAGGTAAGCTATGTGGGAGAGGGGGGTAAAGAGATGGAAGAACATCTTTGACTTCAAGCTCAGGAACTGCGAATGGATGAAAATGCTATTTTCATTTCAGCAGACCTCCTCCTCTTCCCCGGGCACAAAATGAAATTAGGTGACCCAATAGCAGTTGGGCCCCCAGCCCCCCAGCCCCCCACCCCCCCGAGAGTAAACGGGTGCAGACGGCCACGCTCGCTTTCATTCAAGTCTCATTTATCAGCCTCTGCAAGAGGTCAGGGGTCGGGCTTGTAGTACACAGACCTGAGAGGACGAGCGTCAGCTGGAAGATCTGAACCAGAGGTGCGGCCAGAGCTGAATCCCTGCCTGTCCAGACGGACAGTCTCTCTCCCCATCTGCCCCCCTCAGCTCCCTGACGACTTCCTCTATATACTGTGGCTGTATACACAGCTTGGCTCTGATGGCACAGTGTTGCAGCGGCAAAACAATCTTCTTTAACAGCAGCCCTGCGCTCACTAATGATTCCATAGACAAACAAACTTGGATAAATTGATTTGACTCTCAATATAGCACGCCTGCAGCCAGAAACCTGTTTGCTAGAGTAGTTCATTGCTACAGTAGTTTGTTTTATACTTTGAAGTTGTAGAATACAATAACTATAGAAGATAATATAGAAGTTTGGACTTCTATATTACATTTTTGTTATTACAGAGAGAGTACTTAAAAAAAAAAACTACAAAAGGTACTTGTAAGTACCGGGACTGAATTCAAGGTATCCCATCAGTTTCAATGTGAATGATATCCAATACTCATAAACAACTTCACAAATCACACCTTTTCCCCAAACAACTTCCCTACATGCGTTATACACAGTTTGCAGGGCTGTGAGTAATCGACTAAAAAGATGCCGGATGTACGTGCTCTGCATTAGAAACAGTTTGTTGCTGGAAAGACTAATTGGCAAAATTGCAGAAGGTTTCCCTGGAGTGCGGCCATTTAAATATTCAGCTCTGCTGAGGTAATTGAAAGTGTTTACCATCTAATGAAGCGTTTTGTGGATAATGAATGCGAGCCTGCGAAGGCCTTGTCGTCTACGCCTGCAGTGCAGTTGAAAAGAAGGTTCCTCAGTGTTTACCCAGACCCCTTCACCCCCCCACCCCACCTCTCCATCCTCTCTCCCCTCCCTCCTCTCTCTCCTTTTCTCTCAGACACAGTCCTGCTGTTTGGATGCGATTGAAAGCAGCTTCAGCCCAAGATCTAGAGTGAGAACACGCTAGTCTCACTGGGCTGTTTCAGCAATCCCAGATTGGGTCGACAACGAGTAGTGGGAGGTTAATGAAACAATCCAAACCTTTTTTCTGCAGGAATGAGGCAGCGTGTGTGTGTGTGTGTGTGTGCGCGCATGTGCGTGTTTGTGTGGGAAAGGTAGAAAAGACAGCAGAAACACCAAGGCAATGAAGTGAACCAGGGGGGAGGTACACAGGACTAGAGGGTGTTTGTGAGCGGGCGAGAGAGAGAGAAAAACAAAGGGGTTGAGAAAAAGTGAGGGGAATGCAGTGTGATAAAGGACCTCATCTGACTCAAGGGCTGCAGGAATAAGGAACAAGATTGGCTGGTAAGAGAGCTATTGTGTTCCTACTGGAAAACAAAGGATTAGGAATCTCCAAGGGTCCATGACTAACCCAAAGACCAATCCTCCTCACCCATCACACCCATAACCTCACAGTGACAGCATCTTTACACTTTTCCAGTGTCTCTGTGTGTGTGTGTGTGTGTGTGTGGGGGGGGGGGGGGACCCTTCGTTTACCTGTTAGTGATAATAGGAAACTAGTACTAAACTACTACTAAAATAGTAATTGTAAACTTATGACCATACTGGAGCTGTGCTCCGTTGACACACCCGAATGTGACTTGTTAGTTGAAGTCTAGTGCGATTAAAAGCACCAGCCCTGGTCTGTTAGGTGTATTCTATGACTGTGAAACACATCACCTAACCTGTACTACTAGGCCTATAGACATTTTGCAGTCCCATGCATTTACCGAGTAATAACCAAAACAATCAACACAACACAATCAAGTCAACACAATTCCATAAATTCAATCGTCACATGTATTAGTCAAACTTTAAAGATTCAAAAGGCATTAATATTTAGCAAGTTTCGTACATATTGGTGCAAATTGGAGCTCAACCCCCGAAAGATCCCCGCCAAAAAATCCCCTTTTGCTTACTCACGATTCACAGATATGTCCTCTGGAAAAACTCTGAAACACCATTCGGTCATCGTCCTCACTGAAGGCACTCACATAGAAGTTGAACCCGAAAACGGCGATCTTCTATTAGCAATAGTCTTTTCAAGGCCTCGACGAACGCGTTATATATATAGTTTTTTTCCGAAAACTCGCTAACAAATAGCTAACAACACTATACATCCGTTTTAATGAGTTCATTCTTTTCGTTTTTGTCTCTCCGCACCAACATCGATCAAACTTTTTTCCTCCATGTTTTTTCTCTTTCCATGGTTGGTAGCAAGGAAATTTGAACACACCTTAACAAATTAGGCTACCTCATTGGTCACAATTTAACAAGCTAGACTACCAAGATATACAATTAGAATGTAGGCCTATAGGCCTATAATCATAAATAAACTGTGTGACATATTCTGACGACAGCTATCAGTTCCAGATGTGAAGAAAAAGTTTTGAAACTTTTTTTCTAAACTTTCTTACAAATTTTGTTGTTCAAAACTTTCTTTCAAATTTTGTTTTTCAAACCTTCCCACTCCACCTTGCACACATCAAGCACAACCGCCATCAGTTACCCTAACTGAAAGCTAGCTGGGTACAGGCCAGGATTTTCAGAACATACATTTTAGGGGGCGTGTATTTCTGGGTTGGGCCTTGCCAGGAATTGCACCCCCTGCTAACTTTGACTAGGAAAGTGAAACCTACAAACATTTGGCTTTCAAAACTTTCTTTCAAAAAATGGTGGCATTTCTACAATATTCTTTCAACCTGACGACAGCTCGCAAAATGTTACTATTGGCTGACATTGGGATCGAACCCTCCACTTTCCACATCTCAAGCACAACCACCACTACCAGTTATTAAACTTAATACCTCATTGCTTTTACATTTAGTCATTTAGCAGATGCTCTTATCCAGAGCGACTTACAGTAAGTACCGGGACATTCCCGGTAACCTTCAGATTACTAGCCCGACTCCCTTACCGCTCAGCCACCTGACTCCCTCCTGCTTTTACCAGAGTACTGAGAGAAGTGGAACAACCGGCCACCGGCAGTTAAAAACGATTACAGAGAAAAGACAAGTGGCGGCTTCCATCCTCACCAAGGCTTCTCTCTTCCCGCTTCAGAGCCCTGAAAATCCAGTTGTCGGGAGACGCGGTAAACTGCTTTAATGAAGTCAGATTTCCAGATAATCCGTCACGGTCGGGCAACAAAGCTTCGCCGGTCGCGCACGTACGGCTTGGAGAACTGAAGAGAGCCAGCAGACGTAATAAAAGACCGGGTTCAAACTGACGTTTCATTGGCTTTGCTTCTCACACTCCTCTAAAAGCTATTAGTGGGCTGATGCCGCACCATCTGCACAAACATCATTATCGTTGTAAATGCAGTTGAAGCGGCAAAGCTTAGAGGGCTGGGTCCATTCATCAGAGGGGGCTGTGGAGCGGGAGATAAATGGACTTCAGATGCATATTAACCTTTTGATTGGGACAAGCTGTGTGCAGTGGTGGTGGACAGAGCCTGGGCCTCTCTTGTAATCTATATCCGCCTAGTAAAAAGCTGAAGATGCATATTCGCGATTTATATCTCCCAACTTTGGCTGAGTCATTGTGAGATTTTGTGGGAAGATGTCAACGACCCCCATGGATTTGGTCATGCTTGCCAAATGAGCATTACAATGACGCGATGCGAGATCAAATGGACAAACAGTTACCATGCTTTTAGATCCCTGATCTTCCAAGCCCTCTCCTTTCATGGATCCCAATCAGATTATGCAACATCAGGGCCCTGTCACTGTTGACAACAGATTATGGATGAGGGGAAAACACTGCAGGAAACTTTAAACCTGTCTGGTTAGCAGCATACAACAGAAGCCATTTATTTGATAAGCACGTAGCTATCTTATTTTAGGGCTGACAGTATGACAGTCTGGGCCCAAAAAACACAAGAACTGGGAGCAGATTCAAATCATTCTTTCCTTAATCTGTGATTGTTTGCTGTGTGCTTGTTGTTGTTGTGCTGCTGGAAAAGAGGACAGCTGAAGGTCGTGTTCACGTTCTGCATCAAGGAAACGACTTAACCGACAGGTTTAATGAGCAGGCTGTCTGCCCTTGGAACCACCACAGCCTAGCAAACACCACACAGCCCTTAGAAAAGAGACATTGTCAAGAAAGAAAGAGAGAAAAAAATCCTTTCTCTATTCAAAAAAACAACTAGGGAGTGGAGACATCCACAATGTTAAAATACAATGATGTTAAAGCAGAGTGAAAGATTGAAGAGGCCACGCCGCAGAGCTGAGAGATGATTGTGAACTTGTGCAACAAAGTTGGATGTCCTTGTGACAGGGCGAGTTATCTTTTTTTGGGTTTAATGAGAGAGCACTGTCAGTTATTGAACGAGTGAGCAAACGGGGGAATGTGCTCAAGTGAAATCCGTCTGTGGGCCTCTGAAAGGTACGACGGGCGTGTATCGTGGCCTCGTCTGTTATTCTCTCTCATCTTCCCCTCCCCCTCCTTCCCGCCTTTTACTCTTACTCCCCCCTTTCTCATTCTGTTTCTCTCTCTCCTCTTTCTATTCTGGCTACGTCGCTTCCCTTCTACCTTTCTCCCCTCTCTCTCTTTCTTCCCGTTTGTCTTTTCTCTCTCTCTCCATCTGTCTCTCCCTCTCTTACGAGTGCCGGCCGCTTGCCCTTGGAGATGTGAAACAGACTGAACACAAATTTGTTCAGAATAGAAATCAAACTACAGCAGTCCTGGTAAGCAGCATCAATACCTCTGCACTTTGAATAATCCTCCAGGCTTTCGGAAAACACATCTCTCCCCACATAAGGTCACAATGTTGTCTATGCCCTGGAACAAATCAATACAGCACCACCAAAACAGAGCAACCTTGATTTTAACATAATGAGAAGAAATGGGATGCTCTTGGCTAGGAAGAAACACAAACCGAGGTGGGATTTATAAGTAGCCTGAAGGTGAAGATGTTTCATGGATAAACAGTAGAAGAAACATGTATAAAACGTCTTAAATGAAACAAACCCCCTCATAGGGCTGTTTCCTCCAGTTCCTCCAACAGAAAATGGCCGGGTTTCCCAGATTCGTTAAGAAGCTCTTAACGCTAAGAGCTTCTTAGGAGCGTTGGGAAACCCGGCCAATAGCATTATTTTGTGCATCTTCATGTCTGTTTTCATCCAATCAGGTGATCAGTCTGTGATTAAAAAGTTATCATAACCCGCTAAACACAACTCCTACAAAAACTCACAGCCACACAACTGGGTTACAGATCCAATCAAAGGTTTTTAATGATCATTTGTCTTGTAAAGAATATAATACATTGACAGAACGGGAATTCATAAGAACATCAATAAATACACACAAAAACTTCAGGACCAGATTCACACAGTGTCTGTTTGTTTGTCTGTCTGTCTTGTATGAATATGGTCCATAGAATCTAAGCAACAAACACACAACCAGAGTTCAAAGAAAATCTAAAATCCCACAGAGTATTTACATCACAGAGAGAACAGCATCGGTGAAGGTTGTGGATCAGTTAGGTTCAGCACTGTCTAGCTTGTGTCGAAAAACTACATAGAGAGGTGATACAGTAAAGACTGGTAGTTTGCAAATAGCTATGAATCCTTTCTCATGTCGGAGTCTAAACAAACACAAACAAACACACACAATGGCAAAGGCCCTTTGGAGCAGTTAAAAACCCTGTACAGGTAAACTAAGTCTCAGAATGTTTGTTGTTCCTAACACCAGCCAAGCCTCCACCCTGGGCTCTGTCTGTCTCGTGTCTGTAAGGGCAGAACCTAAACTCTCCGACGCTAATGTGCAGATAACGTCTCAATTTACGGTCCACTTCTGAGTCTCTTGACCGAAAGAGAGAAAGAGACAAGAGGTAGAGTGAGGGCGAGATAGAGACCGAGAGAGAGACAGAGTTTGCAGAGGATAATCAGCAGAGACCAGCTAATGGACACTTCCTGTACAGATCCATGATATCTTAGCTATCCCACCCACCAGCTGATGCAAACCCAAGACAAACCCAACTAATAAATCAATAGGAACGGTCACCCCTATAGTCTTATCAGTTTGTCATTGTCAGAAGGTTAAGCTGGGAGAAGCGAGGGCTTTGCTTCAGCCAGCTTACGGCATCAACCCAACAGCAAAGTCTCATTTATGACTCATGTCCCCAGCAGCGATGAGCCATGACCAGCTTGTGGAGACTCTGTCTCCCCAGACAGAGACCTGACACTGAGGGTGGTGTGGAGCGCCACGGTCTCTCTCGGGCCCCGCGGAGCTGTCAGTGATGGATGTCTGGCGCCGGCGCGGAGGGGCCAGGAATAGACCCGAGAACCAGCGCTCCACGTCCCCCCCACACCCCCCTCCACCCCTTCCATCTGCTTCCTGTCCTCCTCCTCACCACACCTCTGAGCACCCCCCCCCCCGCTCCTACTCCTCCCGCAACGAGGGAAAATGAAACGAGCGTGTTCCTCCAGGCCTCAAGTGCATGGAGAGGAAGAGGGCTAGGGAGAGAGGGAGGGGTGGGAGGAGTGGTGTGGAGAGCCAGCAGACAGCTGGGAGAGACCCCTGTTTAGCAACTCATCTTCATAATTAAAGCTTGCAGTTAAACAGACGACTATCCGTCTGCAGGGCTTCAAATGCAGTGATTGAGACTTGAGCGTGGGAGCGAGTGTCTGGAACTTGAGAGAGTGTCTGTGCGTGTCTGTTTGAGGGTGGAACTGTCCCTCCCTGCCCCTGCTATCTAGGGTCTGAAACCCCAGGGACTTGCTCTTCTTTCAGTCATTATCTAATCTCTTTCATGTCTCTCCTGATAAACAGACACAAGAGGACGAAGGATAAAAAAAGAAACAGCACACTTCGGAAAAAGACGTCAGGATTTCTCCCTTCCTGATTGGATCTCTCTCCTCACATGACCTCTCTCTGCTTCTCCTGATTGGATCCCTCTCCTCACATGACCTCTCTCTGCAGGCCGTGTGCGTGCTTGTCTGACTTGAGCCCTTATCAGACATCGGGATACAATCACAGCTGCTCATGTTTGGTTTTCCTGATCCCACACACACACACACACAGACACACACACACACACACACTCTACACACCCACTCAGCAATACTGTCATCCTGTCCTGTATTCGCAACTCATTTACATGCCCAGAGAGCATCGGACCACCCACAGTCCATCTGTCTGGTGTGCAGAGACAAGCAGACAGGAAACAAGCCAATACTAGACTGACATCTCAAAGACGGCCAAGCTAGACCGGTGTGACAGGTCACTGTGTGTCTGTTCCCGGGTTTAAAGACCCCTGTCATCTCCAGCAGACAGAGCAGGGCTCCTTAACCTCCTCAGTCATTAGGAATCCTCTGAAAGAGATTTTAAGTGCTGATAGCGGACAGAGGCTATTCTTCTGTTCTGGCTCTTTGTCGCGTGTCTTCCCTGTCCTCGACAAGGCCATCAACGGCAGGTTACGAGCTGAGGAGGAGAGACGGAGGTCTGGGGAGAGAGACAAGGTGCCTGGGTGTTTGTCTTTGTGAGAGGTATTGTGTGTGCGTGTCTCTTTAGGACATATTAAATGTGTGTGTGTGTGTGTGTGTGAGAGGGAGTGAACAAGAGAGACTGGGAACAAGCGCTATTGTTATACTAACTCACCATCTAGATAGCTAGCTATCTAGCAAGTTCCTGTGGGTCGTGTCAGCCAGTCGAACACACACCCAAATCCCCAAACACCCTCAGCAACCTGTGTGTGTACCTGGGCCACCTCTGCAACCTGTGTGTGTACCCGGGCCACCTCTGCAACCTGTGTGTGTACCCGGGCCACCTCTGCAACCTGTGTGTGTACCCGGGCCCCCTCTGGAGCCAGCCTGCTCCCTCAGGGCCCTGCCTGGCCCCACGTCCTGTCAGATCTGCACTCCCTTGGAAAGCTAATTATGAGCAAAGCACTGCACCCACAGACAGCACATGGAGAGCTGTCTCCATCTGTCTGATGTGCCATAGAAGAGATGGGCTGCAATTAAGAGTCCAGACCACCCACTATTCTTTCTCTTCTTCTTCTTCTTCTTCTTCTTCTTCTTCTTCTTCTTCTTCCCCTCTCTCTCTCTCTCTCTCTCTCTCTCTCTCTCTCTCTCTCCTCTCCTCTCTCTCTCTCTCTCTCTCTCTCTCTCTCTCTCTCTCTCTCTCTCTCTCTCCTCTCTCTCTCTCTCTCTCTCTCTCTCTCTCTCTCTCTCTCTCTCTCTCTCTCTCTCTCTCTCTCCCATCCCTCCCTCCCTCCCTCCCTCCCTCCCTCCCTCTCCTCCCTCCCTCCCTCCCTCCCTCCCTCCCCCTCCTCCCTCCCTCTCTCTCTCTCTCTCTCTCTCTCTATCTCTCTCTCTCTCTCTCTCTCTCTCAGTCTCTCTCTCTCTGACAGGGCTGACAGCCTAATTTCTAAGTGGAATTCCAGAGAGGAGGACCCCCATCATCAATAAACTGTACGTGGATACATAAATGTGTATGGCAAAGATGGAGGGGGGCAGATGTAGACATGAGGCTGGAGGGTGAGGGAGGTTGGGGTGGTGGAGGGTTGAGGAGTCTGGAACAGAGAGGATCTGTGCCCATTAGAGACCCACCAAAGACCTTTTCCCAGTTAACCCTTGACAATGTTCAACTGCCACCACTCTCCAGCAGATGGCGCTGTCTGAGGTTGGACAGTTTTGACTGGCCCACCATGGTTTGCGGATGACTGCACGATATGTATGTCTCTCTGTAGGCTAGAACTGAGACAGAAACAACAGCTTATTTTCAGAAAGAGCAAGAGCGCTAATAGCTTAAATCATCCAGCACAACCACCTGTCTGAAAAGAAAAGCATTTGAAGATCTGTTCAGAATATCTGTTGCTGTAGGTCCTGGTAAATGTCTTACAAAGAGCAAACCAAAAACAGAACAGTCAAGAAACACACCATGACTGTGTATATCTTTAAAATACTGTACGGTTTTGTTACACGGATAGACTCAAGCCTAGTCAGTGCATTTCTATTCTTGCCTCTTCTGTTTTGATATTGCATCATAAATGAAGTCGTCACTATTTACAGTTTGTACCAAAGCACCTCCCTCCAAGATTGTGTATGTAAAAATAAAATGAAAACTTCATTTAGATTGAAAAGATAAAAGCCAATATCATTATTGACTCAATTAAAGTTACTAGAGGAAGGGGAGAGGCAGGGGAGATGACAAAACATCAAGGAGTACAGAAAATAATTACAGTACAAAGGGGATTGTTTATTGTCCCAGTGAGGCCTAGCAGTGGCCTTCAGGCCTCAGGTTTGAGTACGATGCAGCCTGCCTCAGGGAGCCAGGGAGCGGGGATAGGATGAGAGGATGGCTGGGAGCTCGGGGATGGGAGCTGGGGCTATGGGCTGAAAGGCTAGGGGCTAGGGGAAAGGGAGTTATAGGCTAAGAGCTAGAGGCTAGGGATCTAGAGGCTAGGAGCCAGGGGCTAGGAGCTAGG